>NC_056733.1:1716058393-1716183393 GCF_019279795.1 Protopterus annectens | reverse complement strand
GAGTGTCATCATGGGTTCCAGTGTGTACAATATCCACTGTGAGATGTGGGTGCTGTGTACACTGTCATTACACCATGGTACACCCAGTATATGTCCCATGTACCACTGTATGGTGACCACTGTCACTATCAACCATACAGGTAACTGATACCACAATCCAGCCCAGTTATGCATGTGCTGTGTGCAGCCTACCTGTAACACATCAGACACACTGAGAAGTTAGTTAGTTAGCACCGATAGGCCCAGGTCTCTTGGATGTGTGTCTGCCTGTTATGTGTCTGTCAATGTGTATATGGTGGTATGTTACACTATGTATTGTCCATATAGAACCATTACATCCCCCATTACCATACTGTACATGTCTGGGGATGTTCTGCATGTAACATGTAACCTAGTACACACCTCGCACTAAACGCTGTGTGGTGTGTGCAATGAAAGCCACACACTTCACTATTTTATTTTATTTATTTATTTATTTATTTCCAGTTTGATAACCGGGGATGTCCACTGGGCCCAAAGGCCTGTTTTCAGTGGAGGCTCGGGGAGAAAAGCTCCATGTAACAAACACTTTGCACTTTTAAAGCTGCATATTCCTTAATATTGCACACTTAAACAATTTAATAAAGTGAAATACTATATATATATATATATATATATATATATATATATATATATATATATATATACATATACATTGGTAGAAGAATGCAGATTGAGTAGCTGAGAGAAGAGGGAAAAGATGAGTAGCAGGAGAAGGCATATAAGCAGAGGGGAAGTGAGGATTTAAAGGGTATCTGCAGCGAGATTAATATAGGGGAAAAAAAGAAATGTAGAGTATGGGGAGCAGAAGAAAGATTAGAGAGATGAGGGGCAGGAGGGAGAAAGTAATAGCTAGGAAAGTAATAGGACCTAGGTGGGAAGTATACAATTACATTTCCTGTTTTGGAGGAGGAGAGAATGTAGTAGAGATTTGAATTGTTCACGACTTGTGGTGATTCTTAGCTGGGGAGGAAGCAGGTTCCATTTCTTTGCTATAGTATAAGAAAGGAGTAGGTGACCAGGTGGTCATTTAGGTTTGAGTACAGAAAGAAGATTTTTGTGGCCTGATCTTAGAGGCCTGAGAGGAGTATAGAAAGGTAGGATATTTGAAAGAGCTGGGCAAGCATTGAGTTTGAAAACTAGTTTGTGGGCAGTAGTAAGTTGGAGGTAGTCAAGATGATTAGGGAGTTCGCGCCATTGGAGACCATGGAGAGAGATGCAATGGTGAGTAGAATGAGAAGAGTTAGTGGTGAATTTGGCAATTTTGTTGTAGCAACTTTCTAGTTTAGAGGAGATGGAAGCTATTAGGTTCGTTAGAAGAGGAGCACCATATAATAGAGAAGGTAGAAGGAAGGTGGAAGCGAGGGTTTGTCTTGTAGCTAATGTAGCTTGTAGCACTACTTACCTAGGTAGTGGTCTAGCCCCAGTGTTGTCAAGTAAGATTGTGTGTGTATGTGGATGGGTCTACATTAAGTTGCTGATTATACATGTCCCAGCAGGTCACCTGTCCATGTGGCACAGGCAATAACTGTTATACAGACCTGTGACATGTGTTCAACTGTATCCAGGATATGTCACAGCCATGGTGTCACCATAGTACCATACACCTTGTGGAATATGACTGCAGACCACCCTCCTGCTGACACATGTACACCTGCAACACAAATTTATAACATTATGGAGACCACAATCACTCAGTGTTACTAACAGCTGTAATGCATCATGGCTGGGCAGCTACACTACCTGACATGTATGCATTAAACATTACTCCTGACAACATGTTACACTGCAGTACATAGGTACACTGTAGTACAGTCATTGTGTGCATCAGAACCATATTAGCCTGTCCCTGCATCAATGTTATGGATGATAGGGATCTGGCACAGCTATCATCATATGCACAGGGTGTCTTGTTGGTTTGCCAGAGGCCAAGGGTGGGCCAAATGTTTAACACCATGTGTATGGGTGAGGGGTGTAATTATTTAAAATGGGCATGGTGATGTGGTTTTGTAGGTATGGGATTGCCTATGTGTGTTCATATAGTGTGTGGGTATGCATGCACAAAGTTCTGCCATGTGGCTGCCCTATACAGGTGTTTCTTGGACAGCTGCAGACCATACCTGGCAGGGTGTGCAGTTCACCGCCTCTGGCCATGGACATGTGGACTGTGCTGGCCAGGGGATCCATGGGCACGTCCAGGTACAGGCCTCAATGTGTTACTCTCCCCTGATGATGACAGATGTCTGCTGGAACCAGGTCCCTCCTGGGACTGGCCAGGGCCACGTGCACATGGCCTGCTGTGGTGTGGTGTGGACAGTGCCCCCTGCAGTGCTGAGGCTGGTATTGTCACTATGGGAGCGCTTTAATGTCCTAGCACATCCATGTTGACCGCAAGCTGTTGGTGTTGCTGGCCTACATCCACGCAGCCATCACCACACTCCCACCACATGTTAAAGCACAGACAAACTATGGTCGATAAGGCCGACCATCTCACCCAACCATATATCCATGACTTTGGTATAACCCCGGAGGGCACCAGACAGTTCATGGAAGTTGTAGTTTGCAGATGAGAGAGCAGCCCTCTGCAGCCTCCGGCCCTGTCTGGTGTATAGTTCCATATGTGCCTGCACCCCATGACAGTCCGAAACATGCTCCTGGTGGTACCAGTTGTGGTGCTTCTGCAAGGGCCATGATGACCAGTGGCCCTACCACAAGCACCCCAGTACATCTGCCTATGTGGTGCCCTGCTAGATATCTGGCTATGCCTGCTGTGGCAATACACAGTAGGCATAGATACCATGCTCTCTTGTGCACTGCCACCAACTGCCAACTGTCCCTCTGCTGTGGACACTGGTGATGGGGTATGTATAGGCACTGTAACTGTGTGCGGGGTTGAGGTGTCTAAGAGGGGGATGTGAAATGATGGCGCAATTTTGGCCCCTGACATCCCTGCCTGTGCCTCAACAGTACTATCATCATCTTCGGTGTCTGTATTGACACCAACATCAGATTGCATGCTGGAGAGACCCTGACCCACCTCAACACCTGTAGGGGAAAACAAGAAATGCACTTTAATACCTGTGCAGCACTGCATAACAGTACACACACACACACACACACACACACACACACACACACACACACACACACACACACACACACACACACACACACACACACACACATTCCACCTTAATACCTACCTGTCCCTGAATTTACAGACAGTCCCATGTTTATTCACAAAAGTTTGCCATCCTGCATCACACTTGGTAACATACACTCATTAATACCACTCATTAACGTATCATTTCTGTAAATGCCTAGACGAGTGATCACAACACAAGACCTGTTACTCCATTACCTCCTTGACTTGAGTGTAGTAGGTTTTACATGGCCTCACTGCTGTCATCCAGTCTTCACCCTGTGTATGTCCGGGCATCATGAGTATGGCCCCTATATGTTAGGGACTACTAAGTTCACTCCATAATGTCACGCACTGGAGTGTCATATGTAAGTATTGCTCAGTACATACCAGATCTGCTGCTTAATCAACTTAGCATGCGGACAACAGTAATATATGGATGCACTCCCTGGTGTTGTGTAGTAATTCCCCAATTCATCTGGAGTGCTGCATACATGAGTAGTCATTCATCTCTCTGCTGATTGCAATATTAAGGGTATACCTGGTGTCTACTTTCCCTCCAGATGCATGTTCCATGCTACAGACCTTATTATACTATCAGCTGTCCTGTGATGACAAATCAGGCAAGTATTCCTGGTGTCTCATGTGTCAGTCCATGTCCATGTATTGCATGATCCCAAAGGGCTGTACTGGTGCATGAACAACCCCACAATCACACATGTGCATACATGAACACCCACACAAACACACACACATGCACATACACACATCCTACATGCATCAAACCCCCTCCACTCCAGCAGATTGCACTTACAGACAAAATATCCCCCCACCCCCCTGCCACACACACACACACACACACACACACACACACACACACACACACACACACACACAGGTGAGGGTGCACAAAGATAGTACACACAGTCCTCCCATTACCCATATGTAAACATGCATAACCTATGGTACTCAACAGCATGCAGTGTAGCTATAGTCAATCCATGCTAGCACTTGTGTGTGATGCATGGGCTGTGTTAGCAGGTGATCTCCTTCCTCTGGAAAACACTGCACCCATGTACACAGTATTGCTGTCCACCTGTTCTGCACCCTGCCATGTACTGTGCACAAAACCTCACAGGTGTACAAACCATTGCTAAATGTGTATTACTGTGTCAGTTATGTCTGCTCTAATGCTCACAGCCCCTATGTGTTTGAGTGACACATACCTGGGTTAATATGTGGACAGATGTCATTTGTGAATGCCTGATTTCTGGTTTACAGATCTCAACATCAGTGGTGCATGTATGACCAATCCGATACTATTACACTGACAACCATCAGACCTTACCATTGCTATGGGGAGTGTACACACCCTTACTGATATGACGCACTCTTCCTTGATCTGCCATGGGACCATATGAACGCATATATTAACAGTACATGAGCCTGATATGTGACATATGTCCTGTACATTCACACCCAGTGTCTAAGAAATGTGATAGGTGTACAGATGCTGATCACAATGCATACACTCCGCGGGTGCATATGTGTGCACGGCCTTATCATGACAGTTTGTTGGACCTTTTGTTATGTGTACTACAGCAGCCACTATTCCTGGCAGGGGTATACTAATATGGGCCATCTGCATTTGCCAGTATATGGTCAGTCTGCCCTACACATGTCCCCCAACTCTGCATGATTGCAAGGTCTACTTGTGCACATCCCTTGGAGTTCACACACTGACGTCACTATTGCTGTGGAGTTAGGGTTACGTCTGCCATAGTTCCTGAACCTGACTGTGTGCAGGTACAGCCATTCTTAGCATTCTTCAGATCCCTGTTGCAGTGCACTGGCGTGTCATGATGACCACCCTCCCCACCTTCAGCCTTTTTGCAGATGCTTGACAAGTATGGCCTACACATGTGTGCCAGTTTGCAGTGTCCCATACACTGAACACCGTGTGTAACAGCCTAGTCCCAGCTAATAATGTGAATCACAGCATTATGTTATGCCATAGTGTAGATCTGTAACAGCTGTAATTGTAATACTGGTATATACACTGTTGTTGCACTGTATAAGGGTGATGTTTCACACATGTCCCTACTGTAGGCCATGTGTCCCACCATTATGTTCATCCCTGTGGACAAATTTCACAATGACAGGATGTTAGTTATCTTGCAGGTGTCTGACATACCCTTCAGATACCCCATTATGGTCACCACTGTGATGCAGTGCATTTAACAGAAACAATACGTGAACATGTACGGCATGCATTATGGGTAGGTGTGTTAGATGTGTGCATGGACTATACCATAGCAATTACATGCCCAGTGTATTGGCAAGCATGAACATAAACCATACTCACCAGCTACAGGCTGCTGCCTTGGTGGTATACCAGAGGGACCTATATAAGAATGTGAGAGATATGATGTCAGTGGTCACAGCTGTGGCATTGCTACAGGGTGGATGCAGTATTACAGTACATAAGCAGTACAAGTCCACAATACTACTGCTTATACACATCTGTTTATTACTACTACTATGCAACAGACTATATACATGACATCTCACATATGCATAATCTACCTGTATAGATGTGGATGCATACGCAACAGTGGTCTACTGATGTGCCCTGTGGCCTTACCTGCATGCTCCTCAGCCAGTGTATGGGTAGCACCCACCTCCACAATGGTCTCTGCCAATTGTTGGGTATGCAGTCTGGAAGGTGTCACAAGGCTGGCGAGGAGCTCCTCACATGTGTCGGGAGGGATGGATGGCATGAACCCCCCAGTTGTGAGATGATCCACCCAGACTGCAGCAACATGCCAATGGGCATTGCGAAGCAGATCAATACAATGATGCCAAACCTGTTCATAACTGCGGTTATGCAGGCTGTCATTATTGACCCTGTGGACTAGATCGTTCCACAGGGCAGTCCACTCCTGCTGCTCATGGACGGCCCTGCTGAACAGAAATGGATAGTGCTGTATAAGGTGGTTCAGGATTACCTCATTTTCCGCTGCTGAATACCCTGGTAAACAGCCACTGGACATCTTGCCTGAAAGACATAAAGATGGAAATAGGTCTGAGCAACTCATACAGCAAGGTTACCATAGTTCTTAATACACATCTCTGTCACCCCCCCCACCATATAAGTGACAACAAACTGTTCACACAACTCAATAGATATGGCTACAGCTTACATACCATTAGGACATATATTGTATTGTACCACACTCTGTGCTATGTGTTTGTAGCTATGTTCCCTATATGGACACTATCATTGCTGGCCTGTTATGGACTATTTCACCTGCATGCCATTGTCAGGGCCACTATGGTTCCATATATGCATGTGGTATGCTTGCTATGTGATTGCTGCACATCTGTCATTCTGTGTTATTTGGGATATCTATGCATGCTGTTGGACATGTTCCGGGATTGTGTGGAGTATTACTACTCACATATGTTCTATAACAGTGACACAATAGCATGTTTAGGGAATAGTTGCCAGCAGAACCACCTCTTCCACCTCATCTGGCCATGTTACCAGGCCACATCACATGTTGGACCCACCCTGGAGCCTCCTCATCTATTGGTCCAGCACTACTTTCAGGTGGAACCACCTCAGGGGATGTTGTCCCCACCCCCGGGGACACACACACACATGATTCTGTCACCCGAGGTTAGGTCCAGGGTCTGTTCCATAGGGGACTCCACAGAAACTTCTGGGATGTGCTACAGCACTTTGAGGCACCCAGCACACAATCACAGGGTCCACATGCTCCTCCTGCTCAGCCTCCAGGCCAGGCACCATTAGGGCTGTGGAATTGCTGTTGTGACTAACAATGGGTGGGGGCCTTGTTCCCATTGTTTCTATATGGTGGTTCATGGGGCCTCCACACCACAGAAAACACACACCATCCAGGGTGTTTACCCACCACATGTGTCATATCACACCATTGTAGGCTGTCCTCTACATCTACCAACCCAAACCACCTCCAGAAATATACCTGCTAATCTTCCCCATATTCCCATTCCCTACTTCACGGACAAGGGCAATGTGGCCCCAACAAGGAGTTCACATGTGACATACCCGTACATGATGCACACACTTACAGCTGTATATATCTGTGTGTATTACTATGTGTGATGTTCCCTCACATATAGCATGCAGCACTGTGGTGGTAAAATAGGGGACATGTATTTACATACATATGTGTATGTGTTTTTCTATATATGTAGACATACGCACATATATATATATATATATATATATATATATATATATATATATATATATATATTATGTTATACATATATGTGTTTTTATATATATATATATATATATATATATATATATATATATATATACGTATACATACACATACAAAATATGGGGTACATTCAGCCATCAGGATAAATCCACAATTCAAACTCTCCTTCCTGCACAGCTGCACTGTTCTGCGCTTGCTACAACACAGCAGACAGGTGCCACATATGGACACAGCCTAGCATTAAAATGGGTATATATAGGGCATCATCAGATTGCAAGAAAGCCTATTACACCACTATAGATAAAAAGGCATTTTAGCAGCATGCTACAATACATAAATTAACCTAGTGCCCTGCAAGTGGTCTTAGGCTATGGAAGCCATGTGTCCATCATTATGGCATTACTTCCACCACCAGCTAGCCCACAGGTTTTAATATACATCCTTTCCATTACACAACACACACTATGTTGGCTTACATCTTGTCAGTCAATGTTGCTCTGCACAGTTGACAGATATGTCCCACTACCCACAGGGACAGACTCTGTACATAGATTGTCCATTCCTCTAGAAGCAGTTGTTTAGCTGGAAACATCATTGCAACACCCAGACACAATATATCATTCCTAATTCTTTCCCAGACTATTATGGGTTTTACCAGGTACATAAAGTCAAAACAGGTCTTACATGCAATATACTTCACTATGTTTCTGGTATTACAGTCAGCCTTACACCTGAGTTCCCATAGTTTCCCGTCATTTGGGTTCCTAAAAAATCTTGATGCATCAATGTACATACATTGAGTACATCTACCACATTTTTTGGTCCCGAAATCAGGTAGGGATTGAATATCGGAACTGGTCAACCTGGGAAAACATAGGTGTTGTTTCAGACTCATCAGATTGGTATAAGTATACTTCGGGCAGTTCCCCACTACCTTCCTCGTATCCTCATCTGATACCAATATATTCCAATTCTGCATGATGATCCGTTGCACACTATTAATGTTCTTTCCATAAGGTAGAATCATGGGTAATCTGCTGTCATTCACTGACTTCTTTTCATAGGAACCATTACAGCTTGAAAAGTAGGGTTGACCTCTACAGTTCCTTACCTTAGCAACCCCAGTGCTGACATGTTCTACATTTAATCTAGAATATCCCCTTTCACAGAAATTATTACCAAGTTTCTCTAATTCCTTCTCAAAGATCTTTTGATCAGAGCAGAGACGAGATACTCTCAGAGCTTGCCCCTTCACTATATTGTCAAATGTTTTAGGGGGGTGCATGCTAGTGGTAGATAAAAATGAAGCCCTATAGCATTGTTTCCTATAAAGTTTGGTTTTGAAAGTACAATCGTCCCTATATACTGTAACATCAAGATAGTTAATGCTGGTTTCGGAACTCTCCAGCGTAAAACGTAAAAAATCATTCATGCTGTTAAGGTGATTCAAAAAGGTGGTCAATGACTCAGCTGTGCCTGACCATAGGAGAAAGAGGTCGTCCACAAACCTACGGTAGAAGGCAACATGTGGACAGGGTGTTATCGCCTCTCTCTCCCATGCTGCCATAACCAAATTGGCATATGAGTTGGCACAGCTGGTACCCATCGCCACCCCAACAACTTGCTTAAAATACTTATCCATAAATACGAACATGTTATTTGCAAGAACTGTTTCTAATAATAAACAAATTAAATCTACTTCTGTGTATGGTAGGAATTCAGATATCAAATCCTTCACCATACCGTAGGTTTGTGGACGGCATGAATGATTTTTTACGTTTTACGCTGGAGAGTTCCGAAACCAGCATTAACTATCTTGATGTTACAGTATATAGGGACAATTGTACTTTCAAAACCAAACTTTATAGGAAACAATGCTATAGGGCTTCATTTTTATCTACCACTAGCATGCACCCCCCTAAAACATTTGACAATATAGTGAAGGGGCAAGCTCTGAGAGTATCTCGTCTCTGCTCTGATCAAAAGATCTTTGAGAACGAATTAGAGAAACTTGGTAATAATTTCTGTGAAAGGGGATATCCTAGATTAAATGTAGAACATGTCAGCACTGGGGTTGCTAAGGTAAGGAACTGTAGAGGTCAACCCTACTTTTCAAGCTGTAATGGTTCCTATGAAAAGAAGTCAGTGAATGACAGCAGATTACCCATGGTTCTACCTTATGGAAAGAACATTAATAGTGTGCAACGGATCATCATGCAGAATTGGAATATATTGGTATCAGATGAGGACACTAGGAAGGTAGTGGGGAACTGCCCGAAGTATACTTATACCAATTTGATGAGTCTGAAACAACACCTATGTTTTCCCAGGTTGACCAGTTCCAATATTCAATCCCTACCTGATTTTGGGACCAAAAAATGTGGTAGATGTACTCAATGTATGTACATTGATGCATCAAGATTTTTTAGGAACCCAAATGACGGGAAACTATGGGAACTCAGGTGTAAGGCTGACTGTAATACCAGAAACATAGTGTATGTTGCCTATTGTAAGGCCTGTTTTGTATTTTATGTTGGTAAAACCAATAGGAGTCTGCGAGAAAGAATTAGGGACCATTATTATTGTCTAGATAGGAAGGAGACGTATAGTGCTCCAGCTAAACACATGCTTTTAGAGGGAATAGGACACATCTTCATGTTCCAGGCACTACATGTACAGATTCCATCTATGAGGGGTGGGGACATCATTAACCTCACGGAGGAATCTGAAACTAGATGGATCCTTAGGCTATCTGCACATTGTGGTAAAGGGCTTAATGATAGTGTACCATTAAAACCCGTGCTCAGGTCAAGACCCCTTAGATGACTCTATTAACATTATGCAGAGATTATTTTATTTTATTATACACATGTGAGTATCCATACTGCCTAAAATTCCCTTTTTATCTATATTTGTTTTATTTATTTTATGCATTTCATGCATTTTTGTAGCTATATATTGGCATAGAGAGAGTTGTATATAGACTTTTATGATTATACTATGCAAGTTTTAATTAGCGTCTTTTGTATTATATCATTATGTTTATGACAGTCGTAGGTTTACACACATTCTCTACACTGAGCATACAAGTGAATGGCTTAGGATGCTTTATATGTTTTATGTCTTTAAGAAAGTTGAATTTTTTATGATTCTGATGCGCATGCTTCTATTTAAATCAACTTGATTTGTTTGTGTAATGTTACGTCTGAGGAAGCGGATTACCGTGAAAGCGCTTACGTCCATTAAACTTTTTGTACCAGCTAGTTAGAGCGTTCTTTTTTGAATTGGTGGATTTATCCTTGAATTCATTGAACAGTTTGATTTGTGTTGTGGATTTATCCTTGAATTCATTGAACTGTTCGATTGCTGTTGACGATACCTTCTGTTTTGGGTACTGTTTCTTATATATCTTCAGGGCTTGGTTACGTCTTTTGTGGATATATATATATATATATATATATATATATATATACGTATACATACACACATATACATACCTATATATGGGGTACATTCAGCCATCAGGTCCACAATCTCTAACTCTCCTTCCTGCACAGCTGCACTGTTCTGCCTTGCTACAACACAGCAGACAGGTGCCACATATGGACACAGCCTAGCATTAAGGGGTATATATAGGGCCAGATTGCAAGAAAGCCTATTACACCACTATGGCATTTCAGCACGCTACAATACATGTTAACCCGAGTGCCCTGCAAGTGGTGGCCTCTGGAAGCCATGTGTCCATCATTATGGCATTACTTCCACCACCAGCTATTGGCCACAGTAATATACATCCTTTCCATTGCACAACACACACTATGTTGGCTTACATCTTGTCAGTCAATGTTGCTCTGCACAGTTGACAGATATGGCCCACTACCCACAGGGACAGACTCTATTGTCCATAGCAGTTGTTCAGCTAAACATCATTGCAACACCCGATGGCACATATATATCATTCCACATCATCTATCCCAGTATTATGGGCCAGGTACTATAGTCAATTACATGCACATATACTTCACATAACTGTTGTGGGAATGATGTCTGTTGTGGATGGTGGCCTTGTAAGAGGTTTTTCTTTCTCCTTGGCTATGGCCTTAGCCTGCTTTCTATGTTTATGTTTTGGTTTTGGTGTTGGTTTAGGTTTTGGTTGTGGATCTGGTTTCTCTTTCTCTTTCTCTCTGTCTCTCTGTCTCTCTGCCTGTCTCTCTCTCTCTCTATAGATATCTCTCTCCAGTAAATGTATTGAGCTGCTTAGGATAGATTGCAGCATGGCTTTTGTAGGTGATGCACATGATCAGGTGATGGCCTCTGCACCATTGTCCTCTACTTGCTACCTGCATACAGCATGCTGTGTAGTACTTCCAATGTTGTCATGGCAACCCACTACTATAAATCCCTACATCATATGGGTGTGGCCCCTTTACTTTTCCTGTATGGTGGGCATACTTCCTGTGTATGGGCAGCAGTGTTACAGACAGCAGGTAGCAGTACCTCTTACAAGAGAACATGCACACTCAGGCCAGCTACATATTGGTATGAGGTTCCAGAACTACAAACAGAGTGTGAGTAGTGTTGTTGTATGCGTTGTATAGCACCAGTGTTACAGGGTTTGTGTGTACATACTAGGTTAACATGGACTGCAGCCTGTCTGCATAGCTATCAGCTGTGTGCCTATCCACATGATGGCCAGAGGTGTGCCTGTTATGTTTTGTCTGTCCACCACACAGGTATTGTGTCAGATATATCACTGGCAGTGTGTGTGTGGTGTTGAGTGCTATCAGTACATGGCTACATCCATTTGTGTTTCTGACTTCATATTCCTGACTAAGGGTATGTTGCAGACTATCCTGTAACACCAGCAACTTGCTTAGTGTATGACAACATAATTTCACATATGGGCCTGTGTCTCAGCCTCTGTCATCTGCCTACATACCAGGTTTTGTCCATATGACATGCTGTCAGGGGTTGTTATGTAGTGGTCTGTGGGTATGCCATGCTGCCATTCCTGCCATCATTCCACTGCTGTTGTGGCCCCCACAATTAATGTGAGGTTGGGTCCATATATGTGTGGGCTTCATCTGTACAATACATGTGTCCCCTTCTGCAGTCCAGAGGTCAGTGTATGTAACAGTGGTATATGCCCCTGTATGTCAGTCTATGGGGGGTGTACCATAACTAACCTAGGCTGTTACAACATGTGAGGGATATCAGAAGTAAGATGCTTTATGGTATCTGGATGTTCAGTATGTTATGCCTTTTTTATGTAACAGATACATCCCATTGTGTCAACTGAAGTCTTTTCCTCCCTAGGGATTGCATACAGAGTGCATATGGAGGCTACTGGACTATATATCTGCATTACGTACTGTTGATTGATTGATATCCTGTGGCCCAGTCTGTCTTTACTGTTGTACTACTTGAAGGGCTTGGCCTGGACAGCAGCATATGCTATGCTTTCCAGAATACTGTATTAATTGATCTGTTTGAGAGTTGCATTAGTCTGTTTACATGTATTTCAAAGTCTAAACAGCTATATGACATGGCACATACAACTGTAATAGTACACAAATAAAGCTTTCTCATGTATGCAAACCTGTGTGTGGTGTTATATCCTTTGACCTCTCTGTGGGTATATGTTTCAGACGACAATTGTCTTTTGTTTGGGTGACTCATACAGTGTTCATCTTGTTCTGTATGGTGTTCACCCTCTAAATAATGTATCTTCATATACATATCTCTGTGTGTATGTGTAGTTACATATATATCCATATGTGTGTGTGTGTGTGTGTGTGTGTGTGTGTGTGTGTGTGTATGTACCTTAGGAATGTTTATTGCTTCCACATTGCACATTCTTATGGTAGCCAGACTGTACTGCATGATATGTTACTGATACCAGCCTGACATCATACAGGTGGGATGGATTACTGTTAACATCATGTGCCCATGTTGTGTTGGATCCTGGTTATGGGACTTGCAACAGTTGGTATTGTATTACAGGACAGACCTGTTTAGTTGTGGGGGGTATCAATACGTACAGGATGTATGTAGCTTGGGCCCCCTAATCCCCATTAATGGTGCCTGTGGACATAAATTTATTTGTTATGTTCCCTTTTATATCTATAGCTATATATCTATATATACATATATATATATATATATATATATATATATATATATACTTACATATATGCATTACTGTATCTATATATATATATATATATATATATATATATATATATATATATATATATATATATAGATACACACACACATATATATATATATATATATATATATATATACATATATATATTTATTTATATATATATAGATATTTATATATCTATATAGATAGAAATATATACACATGCACACATGTGCTATTGTCACCTGATAGTAACTTTTTTGCTGACTATGATGGGACTTTGTTGCATTTTATTCACTGAGGAGCTCTTCTCCCCGGGTCTCTGCTGAAAATGAGCCAAAAGCTCAGTCACACTAACACGGTTAACACATATAAAATAAATAAATACATGAATCAATATATACATCTACATGTTTAAATACATTTCCTGCACTGTTGAATGACTGTGCTGGAGGATATGTTTGTGAAAACATCAGGGTTATGTATATCTGACATGGCTTAGAGATAAATCACTTTGGTTTATGGTGTGCAGGGTCCTGGGTTTGAGTCTTGCAGAGACTGTTTATTTTGCTGCTGGGCAGAACAAGGGCCGTTGGATACAGAGTGATTAAGGCACTTTTAACCAGTTGTAAGCGGGTTTGTGTGGGTTTGCACGGGTTTGTGCGGAGGTAAGCACTGCTAAATTCCGGTTTTAGTTTCTTATACTGATTCAGCTTCTCAGTTGCTTAACCTGTGTTGGCATTGCTTATCCCCCCCCCCACAAACAGGCTTAAATGCTGCTTAAAAGTGCTTACTCCCACTTACCCCCACACTAAGTTCTTTAAAAGAAATGAAAAAGGGTTGATAGGAAAGTGGTGAAAAACAGACACAAAGAGGGAAAATAGCTAGGGATGTGCATGAAGGGTGTAGGGAAGGTCCATAGCTGCCCATTTCTTCTTCAGCAACAGCTGTGCCTATACAGTAAATATGGAAATAGATTTGGACACTCATACCCCTGAGAAAGGGGTGTGAAGAACAATAATATGTTGTTAAGCCAATTATTCCAGATTACATGTGTCTAGTGGACATGTGTGTGAAATGGACAGCTATGTATGGGGCAAGATTTTTTTTCGGGAACAGACTACCCTTTTTTTTCAGGTGAGTGGGATGTTGGGGAGGGATAGTAGGTGTATTTGGGAGGTAAGTTGGGTTGGTTAACAGACAAGACAAACATGATGCATACAGGGGTGGCATATGATACATGCGGTGTGTAAACACCTTGATGGGGAGGGGTGTTAGGAAATTGGAAGCCCAGGAACCCCCTAGTAGAAACAGTGGGACTGACGTTCCCAGCCATGTGCCATCACCACACCACCTCCACAGCCCCGAGGGTGGCTGTGCTGGGGTCTGAGTCGGAGGGCCAGACTGACCCACTAGCTGTGACAGATGCCCTTCAAGCTGGTGTAGAAGATCTCCGACCACTCTGCGGAGCTCACTATACACCACGACCAGGACCTGGCGATGGGTGACAGGTTCTTCTCTACACCCGCTCCTGGGGGTGAGCCCCATCCTTTCAGCTGGCTTCACCCAAATGTGGTGCAGGACCAAATAGAGGAGGAGGTTCTGGTTTGGGCCCCAGACATGCTGGTGCCTGGTGCCACGGCCAGTTGAGGTGGGACTGGTGGGTCCACCAGGACCAGCCTTCCCAAACGTGTTATGGTGTTTAGATTTTATCAACATATGTGGGTTAGTAATAGACAACACATTCCAGGATTAGGTATAACAACATGCATAGAAATTTCCATTAACACGAACACCACATATGGAACAGTTGCATAGCAAACAGAACACATGCATATATGGGACCACAGTGGTTATTACCACAATGGTCATTACAACCTGCAATTAACTTAGCTTGTTTTTTTGTTTTCTTTTTAGCAGCTGGCTTAGTCCAGTTTTTCTGACTCTCAACCTTTGCTTACTTTGTGTCTATCCCTTCCCCCACCTTGAACCTGCACACCTCCCCACCCACTTCTGCTTAATTACAGAGGTATCAAAAAGCCTGATGTAGAAAGGCACCATCATACTCCTAAAGTTTTTCTACATTTAAGTGCATCCAGGTGTTTCCCTCCTTGCTGCAAAGTTAAAGAATAACCTCCTGCTAACCTGAAGACGCCCTTGAAGCTAACTCCTTGCCCAGCTTCATAAAGCTTGTACTCCTAAAGTTTTTGTACTTGTATGTTGCAAAATACCATTTTACTACCTTTCTGTAGTGCCTATAACTGCTTGCTAACACTCCAGTGTGAGATTTAGTAGCCTACCGCAGACGCAAAGCCACTTCCTCCCTCCTTCCTTTTGTCCCCTCATCCTATATCTTATCCCTTTGGAATAGCTTATTGCCTCCCTCCCCCAGCTGCTATTACTCCCCTGACCACTAGGTGGCATTCTTTACCTACACTATATTCTAGCATTAAAACTAACTATCCCTCAGGTCCTACACCCATTCTTTAGCAATTCAGTACAATTCTAATCCCCATCTTTGCACATGAGAACCTCACTCTCGCTTTACTAAATCATCTACACATATCTGATAAGCTTATATACTCTGCTCCCCAGTTTTCACTTTAGTTACTTCTGTATTATGCCAAACATGAAAGACAGCTGATTGTCTTTTGGAGGAATTTACCTTACTGCTCTTGCCCGCTCCATTCGCCCTGCGGGTTCACTTCACTCCCCTACCCTACCACCAAATCCCCACCCACCCCCAGGGTACCTATCTTTATACTGCTATAAGCCACAACCCCACCTCACATCAACCAATAGCTCGACATATTTTGTTACATACCCAACCATCTGTTACTAATATTCTCACACCTTCCACTATCTATACTTTCCTCATTACACCAACCCACCTCATATTTGCCCTTCTATAACCCCTTATTTTCTCATTACTTGCATTCCCACATTCTCTCATTATGTCAGCCCCTGGCTTACTAAAACTCTCTAAATTCCTCCTTTTGCCCATAATTCTTTCCACTCTACTTCTATCTCATAGCCTCACAGGCTATCAATTCTTAAGCTCCTTTCAATTTCAACACTCCTTTAAACAAACTTCCCCTTTCTATCTATCAGCCTCACAAACCCACAGTAACATTACATCCTCATCAGCCTACCTTCTTCCACAGTTTCACAGATTAAACCATATTAAGTATTTCCAAACCAGAAAAATAGACCCTTTTTTATGTAAACTAGCAAAACTTCCACACAGTCCTAAGTACCTACTACTACACAGCGACATTCACCCAAACCTAGGGCCTGGTAATACCTTCCTGACTCACATTCTTCCTTCACCTCTATTTCCCATATCCCCTCTTCTTCCTCGAATGCCCTACTAGACTTACATTCCTTTGACATCCTATGTCTCACAGAAACCTGGCTCAAACCAGTTAATAAAGACAATGATATCATCCCTCCAGGTTATAACATCCTTAGAATTGGCCGTCCTAACAAAAAGGGTGGGGGATAGTGATATTGTTTAAATCTGAACTAAAGGTAACCTCACTAAACACTCAACCTCCCTCACCTAGCAATGCTGAAATATTAATATCTAAGCTCCAAATTAATGCTAATAAATCTATATACATCATTTGCTCTTACATCCCCTCAGGCAACAATATAAGTACTCTTGAAAATATCCTTAACTGGCTTTCCACATCATTCCCACAAGAAACCATTCTCCTTGGAGACTTTAATATTGACTGGAACTGTTGTATTTCTGACAAACCTACATCTCACATTAATCTCTATGGCTTCTATCAAACTATCACCGACCCTACCAGAGACCATAAACCCAGCAACAAACAAACTACCTTACACTAGATACTAGTCAACTATAACCCCCAATCTTACAAAACAGGCATACTTCCTGATGATATTAGTGACCACACTCTTACCTTTATAACTAGACAAAAGATCACCATTCCCACTCAACTAAACTTTAGAACCACCCGGAACAAAAAGAACCTGATACCTAGGTAACTTTCAAGCAGAGCTAAAAGCCTGCAATTGGTCACCCCTAAAATAACTACTGATCAGTGAAGCAGTCTCTTTTTTTAACAATACATTCCTTAAAATCCTTGAGCACCATGCCTCCTCTCGTACTATTAAAATTAGGAACAAACCTGCTCCCTGGCTCTCAAATGAGACAAGGCAAAAAATGAGACTGAGAAATAAAATCTGGAATATATGGAGAAGCACCAATGACCCTATTGATCATTTAAACTTTAGACAGCTCAGGAATGCCACTAAAAATCAATATTTCCTGATAAAAAACTATTACCTTAAATTCCAACAAACCCAATATTTAAAGCCACAAAAATTCTGGTCAGGATTAAATAAATGACTCCATCCTGGACAAGCCAAAACACCTACCCCCTCTAACTTGACTCATAATTCTCCCAACCAAATTGCTGATATTTTTAACAAATGTTTTTAGAAACTGTTCAATCTCTAGCAAATACCTTTCCACCTGTAACCACCACTGACTCATCCTTGCCAACCACCCTACCCCAAGTATTACAACTGCAGCCTGTCCCAACATCTCTCATACACTCCATACGTCTTAAGCTTAAACCATGCACTCCATCAGCTGACCTCCTCCCAGCTGAATACCTTCAAATAGCAGCTGGAGTGCTTGCCTACCCTGTTTCCATCTTAATTAACAGAACCGTTACAGAAAGTTCCAGCCCATCCCTCTGGAAAGTCTCATATATTATCCCACTGCATAAGGGTGGGAACTCAAATGAACTCTCAAACTTCCGCCCCATAGCCCTACTTTCCCCCTTAGCAAAAATTATGGAGAGATGTATTTACCGTCAGCTAACTGATCATCTTTTCAAAAACCACCTGCTAGTTGACTGCCAGCATGGTTTTAGACCTTTCCATAGTACTACAACTGCTCTACTATCCTTTTCTGACTGCATTAATAAAAATCATAACAACAGCTTACTGTCCTCAGCCCTCTTTATTGACCTCTCAAAAGCATTTGATATGTTTAATCATCAATTACTGTTAAACTCACTCAAATAACTTTCACTAGATACCCAGACAGTTAATTGGTTCAAGTCCTATCTAGGAAATAGACAACAAGCAGTCCTCTGGGAAAATAAACTATCTACTCTTCTCCCCATAACTCTTGGAATCCCACAAGGCTCTATTCTGGGACCCCTCCTCTTTACTATTTTTATAAATGATCTGAAAATCTCCCTTGCACAAACTACCTGCATACAATATGCTGATGATTCAACATTAATATGTTCAGCCTCCTTGCATGCTGGACTTCATTTGAGTATCCAAGCAGTATTTACCTTAGTTGAAAACTGGTTCCATCAATGCTGTCTCCTGCTTAAAAAACTAAATTGGTACTATTGTCTTCCACTCAGAAGTCTCCTGCTATCAACTTCATAATTACATCCAATAATGGCACTGTAATAACTCAACCACCAAACGCTTAGGTGTATCAATTGATCATAATCTAAACTTCAACACACATATCAACCTAACCATTAATTCAGTTAATAAAAAATGTGGTTTCCTCTACAGACTTAAACCCTATCTCACACCTCTAGCTAGGACTGCTATTGCCCGAACTCACTTAATCTCCACCCTTCTCTATGCATCCCCAGTCTATACCAACTTATCCAAAATAATCTTCATAAGTTGGAAACAGCCTATAATAACATAGCTAGATTTACCACTGGTGCTCCTTTTCGAACCCACCACTGCCAAAATCTTAAATTGCTAGGTTGACTGGAATTGCAAAGCCAGATTCTTTTCCAGCAACTTACTACCATACACAAGATCTTACACCATCCCACAGATACACCCATAATCTCTACCCTCATCTGATAATATAAAAATCTAACAACCCTTCAATCAGCTAATAAGGTACTAGTAGCTACCCTAAAGTCCAAAAACAAATCTGGAGATAGATTGTTCTCAAACTCTATTGGTACCTCTTGGAGCACTCTTCCAACTGAACTAACAGCCCTTTCTTCCACCTCACTATTCAAGAAGCAATTACGAATCTTCCTTAAAGCCCAGTGGCTTTGCCCATGAACATATCCTGACTGACACTTTCTCCCCTAGCAGGATCATTCTTTACTATCTATCTTTAACATGCTATTTCAAGTGCTATGATATTCTCTATTAATTCCTACTATAGAAGGTTTGGTAAACTTTATAAACAATGTTACCAAAAAAATGTTTTATTAATCCTTTTACTCAAAATTTTTAACTTATTTAGTCGGGTATGTTGGTATGCTACTGTAACAGTACTATATAAATGTTCCTGTATTTGAAATGTTTTACCTGTCTGACATTATCTGTATTGTATATGGTCAAGATTTCTGCCTTGTAAATTGTCTTAATGTGGAGCATTTCTCCCCTTGCCTCCGTTGAAAATGGACATACATTCAGTCGGACTATCCTGGTCAACAAATGTAAAATAAATAAATAAATAAACAGCATGTAGGTACATTGATGGCAGCATACCACCACTGTGGGAGTATTTCAACATAGCACATGCATAGAAACAAATGTAAATAATTATCAAACAATAGGACATATGTTCCAACAGTAGAGTTAAGTCAGCACGTGCCAATTGAGTTGTATATTTAGTTTATTGTTGCATATATGGTGTGGGGAGAGAAAGATGTCAGTTAACAACTAGCATATTTCTGTAGTTCGCATTACTTTCCTAGTCAGTGCTGTGATCTGTACCTTACAGGTATTAGTACACAACCCTATTGTCTTAGTTCTGACAGTGGTATGGCTGTCAACAACTATATACATGAACTGGTTTTACCTGTAGTATACACCTCTTACCTGGTATACCTGTGGAAGTATTATTTGTTAACACTACCTAACTGTTTTTACACATACTCCCAGATTCCAGGTTGATGTTGTGTACATACCAGTCCACCTGTTTTTGCACACACTCTGGGCATGTCTTCACCACATGCAGGTGAACTGGGACATATTTCGAATATTGCCCTCTTAGAACTTTAGTGACTTGTACAATGACAGGTTTGTTTTATTTGACATGTTCCAAATATGTACAGGTCCAACAGTCAGTTATATGGCATGAAATGCTGCCTACATGTCAGAAATTATCACACTGATATGGCAGGGGGCAGGGTAACAGCCAGCAGATATGGGCTGAATAACTGGACATTCTGGACATTTATGTACACTTGTAGGGTATGATTCTGCATACAGCTAATTACCACTCCCAGGATTCGAACCATGACTGCATCTGTTAAAAATAAAACACTGTCCATCACAGTTGAGTGTGCTATATAGGTATTGCTGTGTACCTTTTGTCTGATTTTTGTCTCTAATACTCCTGTGGTTTTACATTCTGAACTTGTAATTACAACAGTCTTATACCGGATTTTCTAGACAGTTGTATTATGTAGTACAGTGTGAGTGACAGTGAGGAATAATACTTTATTATTCTGAGCAACTGCAACACTAACGATGCCATACAATACCGGAGTAAACAGTACCAGTACAGGATATCAATCTTTTATTTATAGGCACACTGTTCGTGTCTGACAGACCTGTGGGAGCAATGTTTGTTAGCACTACCTGCACGTTGCCACACAAATGACAAGTTTCCACATTAGTATTATGCACATACACCCCACTCTCTTACTGTACACACTCTGGTCACAGCTTGACGACATGGGGGTGGACATGGGACATACTTGGCTACTTACTCTCATAACATTTTGGGGGGTTGCTAGAGTGACAGGTTTGTTGTCATACATGTCTGACAGTCAGTTGTATGCCTTGTTTGCTGCCTAAACATCTGGGATCATCCTACTGATTTGCCAGGGGGACAGGGTGACAGGCAGCAGCTATGGACCAATTTACCGGACATTATGGACATTTCTGTACACTTGTGGGGTATTAATCTGCATACAGCCTTCTACCACTCCCAGGATTCGAACCATGGCTGTGTGTGCAAACAATGCAACAGTTCACATTGCAGTTGAGTGTGCTATTTGTATTTTGTTGTCTGCCTTTTCAGTGTTTTCTAAGTCTCTCTCAGTTGCACTATTTGACCTCTTGGGATTATAACAGTCATATACAGACATTCCTACACAATTAATTTATGTTGCACAGTGTGGGTAACAGTGCTTACTACAACAGTACTATTAAGTGATTGCAACTCTACATTACCATATTATACCAGAGTGAACACATGCAGTCCAGCAGTTAGACATTAATTGTCAGACTATTATGCTTTTATTTACATACAACCTATATGAGACTCTTCCTGCTCTATTTTCTGGTGTATGCAGTACATGCCTTAAACAATACAGGTTTTATACAGACAATTAACCTACTACTACTTTTAGATGTATTTCCTATCACAGTACATGTAAGAGTATTACTAATTTCCCCCTTGTCGCAACCGCTGCAGTCTACAGCCATGAGCTTCCTGGTTCATAGCTTGCTCACCTGCCACTGTGAAAGACATAAGAGGAATATTTAGCCATACCTATCCATAATATACATGACCTGGCAATTATTAAACAGGTAGTGGACTAATACTTACACACGGCTGGGACTTCCCCTGTCCTCCGAGCCTCTTGGATGCACTGATCCAAGAGATCCCCCTTTCTCTGCTTCAGGTTGGCATAGTGATACCTGACCTACTCACCAGTTTGGGGTATGCCAGTGGCACTGGTGAGGTCATGGGCGAGATGGTCCCAGGCTTCCACTTTGTATTGGGAACCCTGGTACTGGCCTTGCAGCAGTCTCTGCTCATTGTCTTTAACAAGGAGTCCTGCCATAACTCTGGAATCATGGATGCCCCAGTGCTGTGCCTGAAAGCGCACACCCTCTCCCATTCCAGACATAGTGCCTACAATGGGAAGCTACAACCAGTTGTGAGATGTATTCCCGCCTGTTGGGTTTAAATAGGGCTGGTTTCCCACACTTTTTTGTGACTGGACAGTTTTGAAAAGGCTAAGCTATGGGCAAACCTGCTTACCTAAGGTTGGCATTGCTTAAAGTGATATACCAATGGGCAGACTGAGTTAACTGGCCTACACACTGCTTACACTTACTAAGATGGACTGTGCAATGCTTAGCATTGCTTAATATTTAGGTTGCATTATATTTGCATTGTGGCATTGATTTATTATTAATTACATGTTATATATGTGTTTGGTGTCCATGATTCATGTGTACATGCACTGTATGGGGTCCTTGTGTTTATTAGGGGATTTCAACACTTTATTATAATGACAGCTCACATCTGGGCTTAATGCAGTACTCCAGTTCACATATTTATGTCATGTAATAGGTTATACGATATAAAACTGAATATAGATTCCTTTCACATGTTCAGTTTGTATTTTCTATAGTGAGGATCTGTTTGGTGATACCTCAGTCTTACGGACTGCTGTGATGGCTTAGTGGTTAACTACTATGACTATAGTGTACAGGGTCCTTGGTTCAAGACCTACAAAGACTGTTTATTTTGTTTCTGGCCAGAACAGTGGCTGATGCATACAGATTGATTAAGGCACTTTTAAGCAACTGTAAGCTGGTTTGCACGAAGATAAGCATTGCTAACCTCTGGTTAAATATGCTTACAGAGTGTTAGCTTCAGTATTGCTTAACCTGTATGCACATTGCTTACCCCTGCACAAACGGGCTTAAACCCACTTACTACTGCTTTAATATGCTTACTCTTGCTTACTAGTGCTTACACCCACTTACCACTGCACTCATTTAGACAGTAATGTCTAATGGTTCTTGGGAAGGTGGTGGATTGGAAACTGTATGGATTTATCATTCATTACACATTTTACCTTCCATTTGTATCCCTGATTCCTGTGTACATATACTGTATGGGGCACTTGTGCTTATCTGTGGACTTTGCAACATTATGACAATGACACCTCACATCTGCATTTAATGCAGTACTCCAGTTCACAAATATATATTGTGTTGTAGGTTATGAAACAAAATAAATTGATCAAAAAGTGATTTGACATGGAAAATGGATTGTACTGGAGTGGGATTTGAACCATAAAAGACTGCTTGTAAGGCGAATACTCTGTCCACTACACTATTGCTGTACTGCTTCCTTTGCATATATCTTGCTTTTGATCCTCTTGTGCCATTTAAGCTGCATTAACGTAGATAAGCAATGGGCATACCCATGCAACTACGATTAAATTGAATCTGTTTTATAAAAAAAAACTTCTTTATCTTTACTGTTTTACATATTGCTCTTGTAAACTTGGGGGGATGTTGCTGGGGGTATGCGAATACCTATAAGTGGTCTCACTCATTCTTATTCATACACTGCTGCTCTTCATTGCAGGGGCATGTATATTCCGAGAGCTCTGCTCTCAGACAAGCCCCTGCACTTGTACATGCTCCGTGTCCATTTAGGAGCTCAGGCAGAGGGCCTTCATTAATATGCATGGCACGCTGCTGTCCTGCTTCTAAAAGGCCGCTTCTGTGCAGGACTAAGCTAGTCCTGCATGGAAGGATATTGAATCTGGGGGAATATCTGCTTAAAGTACACTAAGTGAAAAATGTAAAAAATACAAAATATAGATATAAGATAATTTTATTAAGAAGGAATTGAGTGTTAAAAGAATTTATTAGTAGAACTAAACTGAAAAAAAAACATAGAGACAGTACAACTCAAAGAAAACTGCAGAAAGTGGATAAAGAACTATAGACAATCAAAGCTGTAGCACTGTTTGTGTTTGTGCACCAATAGTGATGCACTATATCCAGGATTTTCTGTTTTGCTTTGTGACTATAAACTTATTTTTAAGAAAGGCTAAGGTGGTTTGGTGAGCACCTCCAACATGGGGGTAAAGGAGGGAGCTTGTTTCCTGTAAAAACAACACCACAAAAAATTTAAATTGCTATATATTACATTATCCCTTAGTTGTTATTCTGCAAAGTGAGTTATAGGTGTGTGACCATTCAGTGACTTTGCTGTGCTAATTTTTCATTCAATGAAATAATATTAAATAATAGATGTATAACTATATGCAGACACACACACACACACACACACACACACACACACACACACACACAATTGTACATATATATATATATATATATATATATATATATATATATCTGTATATAAAATATAATATCATATATATATATATATATATATATATATATATATATATATGTAGATATATATATATATATGGGTCCTTTCAGATGTTCGAACTTTTAAAAGCTCAACTTTCATATGGCCAAGACCATATGATCGAACTTTTAAAAGCTCAAGCAGTCTTGAATGGAGATCTCCATACAGCATGTAATGGGCAGGTTTCCCTTTTCTGCAATGTAGTGCGATCTCGGAGTTGGTATATTTAAATAGAGGGGGGTGTGGAGAGTACAGGTGGTGAGAAACCTTTAGTTTTTTTTTTTGTTGTTTTATAATTTTTTTATATGTTCCAACTTTTGAATGTGTATACTAACTCCAGGATCACACTATAGTGGGGAAAAGGGCATATACCTTTCTGGTTTTATATAATCCACTTTACAATTCAGTATGTTGAAATTTAGCATTGTAAGATTTCAGTATTATGGGATTCAGTCAAGTGATTTTTCAGTATTTTGAAATTTTAGTCTTATGGTCTCAGTCAAATGGGATTCAGTCAAATGAAATTTCTGTCATGTGATAGGGACCCATATATCTATATATATATATATATATATATATATATATATATATATATATATATATATATATATATATATATATATATATATATATATATATATGGATCTACTTCACAATGCAGACATTTCAGAATGCCGACAACAATATGGCCAACACCACATGACTGGCATCCGAAATCTCGACATTGTAGGTAGACCATGTAAAGAGAAAATAAATATTCCTTTCAACTGCTAGCAGGGGGGCTATGTCCCCCTGCACCCACCATAACTTTAATATACCAACTCTGAGATCGCACTACAGTGCAGGAATGGAAATCGTTCCATTCTGCACTATAATGAGATGCCGGTTCCTCATTATCAGCATTCTGAATGTCGATCATATGGTGTCGGCCATATGATTGTCGGCATTCTGGAGTGTCGGCAATGTCAGGTAGACCCATATATATATATATATATATATATATATATATATATATATATATACATATATGTATATATGTGTGTGTGTGTGTGTGTGTGTGTGTGTGTGTATATATATATATATATATATATATATATATATATATATATATATATATCTATATATCTATATATATATATATATACACATATATATACATATGGATCTAGGACTATTGCTCAAAATCTCAAAATCACGTTTACTCGAAACGTAAATGGCCAAGCACACTTTTGCGAAAGTGCATTTCTACCAAAAATGTATTTTTGCAAAAGAGAAACAAACAAAAAAAAAACATAAAAAACAAAAAAAATAAAATAACAGTCATCATATTTATGCAGGGAGGCTGCACCCCTGATGTTGTAGGCTGTGCCCCCCACACCCCCCTACATTTATATTCTCACTCTGAGATTGGACTACAGTGGGGGAAAGGGAATATTCCCTTATCCCCACTGTACAGCGATCTAAGCAATAGCCCCCATTGCTCAGTTGCCATTTTTTTACATGTTTTTTTTTTACTTCTCTTTCGTGAAAGTGTGCTTGGCTGTTTACTCAGGTAAATGTGATTTCAATCAACAGTATGGATCCCCTATATATATATATATCTATATATATATATATATATATATATATATATATATATATATATATATATATATACACACACACACACACACACACACACACACACACACACACACACACACACACACACACACATACACAAATGCACTCTATAAGCATTTCCACAAGTGCATGGATCGTGCTATCCCAAACAGAACCAAGACACTATCCTGCAAAAAAAGGAAGCCGATCTGGTGATCCCCTGCTATAAACAAACTCTACAACAGAAGGAAGAAACTGTTGCAAAACAGAGTGAAATCCCATGAGTGGAGGAACTCCCTAGTCAGCCTCAGTAAGAAGCTGAGATCTCTTATAAGATCCTCCAAAGCTAGCTACGAAAAAAAAATCACCACTGATTCTAAGGCAACCACAAAGCATTCGATATCTATGTCAAAAATCTCAATGGCAACACCCAGATCTGTTCTGATTTACAGTGCAATGGCATGAAAATTACAGAACCAACTGATATTGCCAACATCCTGGCAGATAGGTTCTGTGCTAACCCCCCCCCTCACCTCTTAAAGGGCTCATATCTATACAGGAAGAATGCAGAGTCCCTGAAATCATATCAATGCATGTAAAAGCTGCACTCTCTAAAACCAAAAACACAGCATCCATGGGACTGGACAACATCCCAGGCTGCCTTTTACACAAACTTCAGAATGAACTGGCTCTCCACCTAAGCACCATGTTCAATCATAGTCCCACGTCAAAAATTTTGCACACTGAATGGCGCACAGCAACAATTATCCCACTCCACAAAGGGGGAGCCACCACTGATGCTGGGAACCATTGCCCTATTAGTCTGACGAGCCTGGTCTGCAAGGCCATGGAACTCATAAACACATACATTGGTAACCTCCAAACTCTGGACCCCACCCAGTTCAGGTTTGTGAATGGCAGATCATGCCTTCTGAACCTGATCGACTTCTTTGAGGCAGTCACCAAAGCCGTAGATGAGGGTAAGGTGGTTCACACAGCCTATCTTGACCTCGCCAAGGCTTTCAACACAATCCCCCATTCTGGAATTATAGCTAAACTCTCTAAACTAGGTATAAACTAGGTATAAATCCCTATGTCACAAGATGGGTTGCCAACTGGCTCACTGACAGAACCCACACTTTAAAAGTTGCAGACTCCAAATATGACTTCAAACCAGTGACAAGTGGAGTACCACAGGGTGCAGTCCTGGGACCTGTCCTGTTTGGTATCTACTTCTCTGAAGAACAGGCTAACACAGACGGCCTCTGGCTAATGAAGTTCACAGATGACTGCAAACTAGGAGCCATAGTTGAATCCCCAAATGATGTCGATATCCTACAGAAGGGCCTCACAGATGTCTGGTGTCAGAGCCAGGGCCTCAAGCTCAATTCCAGAAAGTGCATTGTCATCCCCTTTGGTAAAACCTCTGTACCCATTAACTACCACATAAATTGCAGTCTACTTAATGCCGAATGTGAGATAAGAGACCTTGGGACCCAGGTGGACAGTAGTCTCTCCTTTGATAAGCACATTGCCACAGTAGTCAGGAAATACTTCTATGTGGCACACCTCATCACAAAAGGGTTTCATCCAGGAAAAAAGAGGTCATTGTTCCCCTCTACTTGGTACTCATTAGACCCATTATATAGTACAATGCCCCTTTTGGAATGTACCTCACAAGACATCTGCAGCAGCTGCAAAGGCCACAGAAGTACCTCTCAAAGAGGATTACTGGCCTCAAACAGATGCCCTACATTGACCTTCTCAAAAAACTCCAGCTTTACTCTATAGTTTATTGCCTACTCTGAGGAGATCTCTGCCTAACATATAAAGCTATGTTAAAGCCAGAGCTGTTGCACATGCTAAACCTAAAGAAATCCCAATCCCTCCGAGTTACACGCTCTAGGGACCTAAACCTTGTCCCCACAATAAACAGGACATGCTGGAGAGATAGATTCCTGTCCCAGAGACTTCTTATACTTTGGAACAAGCTACCCATCTATGTCAAGCAAAGTTTCTCATTAGCACTCTTCAAGAAAAATCTTGAAGAGTGGATGGGAAATAGGAAATACACCCTGTGGCTCTGCTTGACAAGGGCACAGGAAATTAACTTTCTTGGGTGACGTAAGCCAGGGAACCTTGTTGGCTAGGTTTACTTAGGCCCTTGGGCTGATAGCCTAGTACCTACCGAATATATATATATATATATATATATATATATATATATATATATACATGCATACATCTAATGAAATATTTTTATTTATTTTTTATTTAACATTTGTTGACCGGGAATGTCCGACTAGGTTCCATAGAGCCTGTTTTCAGCGGAGGCCCGGGGAGAAATGCTCCAAATATTGAACATTAACAAGAGTGAACATTCATAGAACAATCACTTCAGAGCGACTCTCTAAAGTGATTACAAATTTAAAAAAAAACTACATTTATTTGTTTATTATTTTTATTTATATTTATTTCTTTATTTATTTTTACATTGGGGCATCCCTCAAAATTATATGCAATAACTCCAAGATTGCACAACAGGTGGGTAAGGTCATGTTCTCTTACCCTTCTGTAATATTATCCCATATAAAATGCTGCTTGCAAAAATGGTTATATATAAATAGTTATATATTTACATAAATAACTGCATATATTGCCTATATATACCCTGTCATTCAATTCTCCTTTTAGCAAATGCTGCATCAGTTTAAGTGAAGTTTTATTGCCAATAGCTATATATGTAGAGCATATGTATCATGGAACACTACACACAAGGAAACTTCCTTTTACTTGCAGTATTTTGTGGTCTCAAATGCAGCAAGTGCAGAGTTAGGGGGTATGAGTGTGAAAGTGGATTTATGGGTTAGATTGGCATAGTAGGGCAGTAAAGACTGCTCTACCTATACTGCTGCGCAGTCTCCAAACTAACACATTTAATGATGCAGGGGGCATATCAGATTTACAGTTGCTTGATCTCTTGTGTTAGAGTTGATGTAGTTGGTATTTGATTCATTTGTTTTTTTTTTTTTGTTTATTATTATATTAGATACAATGACATGTCTTCTACTGTATGTATAAATGGCCATTAGTGTTTTTGTTGTAAAATTTGAAATACAACTTGTAAGTTAAACTAAGTCCAAATCTATATGATAATTCTGAATAAACAGAGCAAAACATTACATTGTGAATTTTAATACTGGTTTATAGCAACTGGGGAGAGACTGACAATTAAAGGGATACTCGTTGTGAGGGTGGCCTGGTCCATTACCTGTCCCTGCCTATGGACAAAATTGACCTTAATTTAGCTCTGGCTCTAAGTGCTAAGAGGCACATAAAAGTAAAACAACTAAGTGTATACTCCATAGAATGAAAATAAAATTTAACTATAACTCTTGGAGTTTTATTACAATATTGTGATAAAATCTTTAACTCAGTTATAATCCATTTCAAATCTGCTTTATGTGAGTCATGCTAGACCCAAGGAAGTAATGGTGTATTCTCATTCCAGTGACATATAATGGGTCAGTCACTGTCATGTTATATATTGTCTGTAGCAGGACTACTTTTATTTCTTGAATGGCCCTCATTTGTGTGTGTCAATATAGTATACTAAGGAATTATACAGCTGCAACCAAAATAGTTGCTAAATTGTAGGCCTTTGTTCAAAGTATCTTTTTGTAGTCCAAGATGAATTGACTGCTCCTCCTCATGCACTTGGTAAATGTGCTGATACTTTGCAAGATTTACAAGAAAAAATATTTTCTGAATTTTCTCTAAATGTCACAGACATCTTTGACGCTACACTTAAGTAATCTTACAATGTAAAAACAAACATTTAAAATTTAAAGCTTAGCTTTTTAATACTAAGCTGCTGCTTATGTAAATTTGTCAAAAGAGGTGACTACTGCCTTTGAACCATTAACTGATGTAATTGCTCTGTTTTGCTATAAAAGGTAAGGCTACACTGGAAGCAGCTGTGAATCAGTGTAAGTTCTCTTCATCTCTGAAATAAAGATAATGGAAAACAGTTTCATACCTCACTGTGTTGTTTACAATATCCCAAGCTTCTGATTACAAATTTCTTTTTCTGTGGTATGTAATCGAGGTATAGATAAATTCCTCTGCAACTTATGTAAGACGTTAAACTTTAAAAAAGTGGTTGGTCTTTCCCTTCCTTTGATACTAAAGTGAGCAAATGAAAGTTTTATAAAGTGCAAGCAGGTTTCAGGAACCTTCACAGTACTGGAATCATATTGTAGGGAGAAAAGCAACCTAAGAGTTGGGTTAAACTGTAGGAAAAGGTGGAGTTTTCCTTTAAATGAAGATTTACAGAAGAGTATTCTTAAAACAGCTTCCATGCAATAAAAATACCAAGAACTAAGAGAAAACAATGGAGATTCAGAGGCATACTGCTAAATAGACCATTCAGCAACAGATAACCATTTAAATAAAAACACCATTTAAATAAAAAAAAATAGTCTGAGATCAGTTTATTAGATTAGCTAGGATTACATTAACTAAGAAAGACTTGGTGGTTGAAATTAATAAAGTCAGTCAATGTGTTCCTTGATAAGGGTTACAACAAAGCTGTTGCAAGTAGTAATAGTACTAAAGTTATCAGTCAATGGGGTTTTGAGTATAAGCCCCTGTTAGGTGTAGAAGTTGATAAGAATGATAATTAATCTAGCTATAATGAAATCACTGACAAAGACAAACTTGTCTGTACCATTGTGGCATAATATAAATGACAGCTCAGAACACAAAAAATACATTATTAAAAACAATTGGAAAATATTAAAAGCCAGCACCTTGATTTATAACATATTAGGAATGAATTATAATTTTGTAAGACATATCATAATGTGAAATGGCTATTAGAAAATAGTCAAATGAAAAACACTAGTAAGGAAGCCAGACAAGATAGTACCAAATGTGAATGGTGTAAACAATGATCATACATTTTAGAGAATGAAACTTTAAGTATGGACATCAACTTTGGTTCTACTCAGAAACTACAAGGTAGCAATTGTTCTACCACAGGGGTAATCTATATTGTTAAATGCTTAAGGTACCCAGCATTCTGTATAGGCAAAATAGAATGACTCCTCAAGAAAAGGATATATAAGCACTGCTACAACATTTTTATGAAGGATAAAAATAATGCATTAGCTAAGAACTCTGGAGTTTGTCCATGTTTTAACAAATTTTTATTTCCCATAATAGAAACATTTTTTGTGAATCCATAAGGAGTTGAGTGGGAGACAAAATTAGAATATAAAGAGCTAATATCAGACTGCTTAGCAAGTATATCACTGGTGGACTTCTTTGAAAATGTCACCTGGATAGGGCATTTAATACAATACACCATGAATGTATAGCTGGCAAATTCAGCAAATTGTGTTTAAACACCTACAGAACTCACTGGATTGCTAGCTGACTCACAGACAGTAACCAGGAAGTCAGGATTAGTGAGGCTACCTCAACTAAAAGACTGGTCACCAGTAAGGTACCTCATGCTAGGATCACTCCTATTTGGCATCTACTTCTTGGAGATAAAGGCTAATGTTAAGGGTCTTTGGCTCTTCAAGTTCAAAGATGACTGCAAATCAGGAGCTATCATAGATTTCACTCAGGACAAAAACATATAAGAAGGTCGAACACGAATTAAAACTCAGTACCAAGAAATACATTATAGTGCCTTTTGAAAAAACTGTCATCATGACTAATTACTTCACTGATAAGATATCCCCAAGAATTGACCTAATAGTAATCTAAGAACATATGTATACAGTAATCTGATCTGTGACCAACATGTGGCCAAGTTATTAAGAAAAACATTCTGTGTTGCCAGACTTATAAGTAAGAGCATGGCATCCAGGTCCAAGGAAGTCATGATTTCACTTTATTTGGCCCTTATCAGCTCCATCATTGAGTATAATGCCCCTTTTGGCATGTACCTGACCAGACATATGCAGCATTTGGAACACCACATTGCCATATACAGTTTGCCTTAAAGTCCTCCCTCTTTACTCAGTCTCTTACAGGTTACTGAGAGGCAATCTATTACTGGCAGATAAAGCATCTTTGTATCCAGTTCTGATAGGCTTTTTGCACAACTGCAAAATGAACAGCATCAGAACCACTTAATCCAATGATTTTAATTTTGCTTGTGACATAAATAAGATATGCTGGTGAGACAGGTTTGTATGTCAGCAGATCCCCATGCTCTGGAAGAAGCTTCCCATGTATGTAAAGCACAGTCCATTCCTAACCCTATTTAAGCATAACCTTGATCCATGGATGGGAAATCGGAAAGTCACCCTGGGTCTTGCCCCAATGTCTCTGATAGACAGAGACAGACAGTAATGCTAAAACTAACACAGCCCCCCATAACCTGTAGAAATGTCCTCGCTAAAATACATCCTCCTAATAAATGCCAGTGATAAAAAGGGGCACAACTGAGTTGGATTGCATAGCTAGGCTTATAAAGGCCCTGCTGGTCATTAGCCAACACCCCCCACCCAGAATAAATGTAAAAAATTCTATTTTACCAGTGCTTTTGTTATTAGCAGCCAGATTATAAAATGTCATTCATAAGTTTGTACTAGGCTAACACTCCTTGTGGGCCATTTTATTTAGCCAATTACGCCATGTGAGAATAAAACCCTACACCTTGTGTTTGTAAGGTAAACACCTTAACCATTATGCCAACATCCCACCCCTTGTCTATTTATTTGTTCACTATCCATTACACACATTTTATATATTTACTAAAACGAATCAATTTTTATGCCCCTTTTTATATGCACGTATATATATATATATATATATATATATATATATATATATAGGAGCACTACAAAATCCTGAAAACCCAAAACCCTGAAGACCAAAATCCTGAAAGTTCAAAATACTGAAAACTCAAAATCCTGAAAACACACAGTATACCAACAATTACTATATTCCAGCACAAGTACATACAGAAATAAATAAAACACAAACTATATTACTGTTCTCCAAGTATAAACAGGGGACAAACTCCCCTGCACCCCCCCCCCCCAAGTGGGAGGGCTGCGCCCCTCACACCCCCTGCTACTTAAATATATCAACTCCAAGATTGCACTTCACTACACTAAGTGCAGTCTTGGAGTTGATATATTTAAGAAGCAAGGGGTGTGGGGGGCACAGCCCCCCACATGAGGGTGCAGGGGTCTTGTACCCTGTTTATACTAGGAGAACAGTAATATAGTTTGTGTTTTATTTGTTTCTGTATGTACTTGTGCTGGAATATAGTAAGTGTTGGTATGCTGTATGTTTTCAGGATTTTGAGTTTTCAGTATTTTGAGTTTTCAGTATTTTGAACTTTCAGGATTTTGGGCTTTCAGGATTCTGTAGCACTCCTATAAATATATATATATATATATATATATATATATATATATATATATATATATATATGTATATATATATATATATATATATATATATATATATATATATATATATATATATATACTGTATAGAGGAGCTGTGTATTTATATATTTGAGGATTTATTAATTTATTTAAATATAATATATTAACTTTCATCAAAGGCTGATTTGTTTTAATATTACCTAAGTATTAACTTTGTAATACTCTGTGTTCTGTTTTTCATAGGCTCATAAATTATATTTTGTGACTTGGAATTTTTTTAGGAAGTATTATTTTAATGAACTTAGTGGAAAGGTTTCCCTCTAGATTTTTCTAAGTACTTTCAGTGACCTTAAGGAAGTTATATAAGTACAGGTCAAACCTATATTTCCTGTTCTGGTGAAGTCCTTCATGATACATCTTTAGGGCAAAAGGGCTAAACCTCTGAATTTTTGTTTAATACATTTTATTGCATTTGTTGGTTATCTGTCACTGAGTGGTCTATTTGGGACTATGCTTCTAAATCAAAATTGTTTTCTATTGTTTCTTGGTACTTTTATTGCATGAAAGCCATTTTGTTTATACTTCTCTGTAAATCCTCATTTGATCATCGTTTGAACTTTTCGTACTAACTGGGTGGTCTTTTTGGGACTGTGCTTCTGAATCACCATTGTTTTCTCTTAGAATAAAAATGAAACTTAACTACATTTTAACAAAAAATAAGTGCTTTAATTCTCTATCTAACACAGAAGCTCTGTGTTAGATAGTGAAAAAAAACGAGCTTATGTTTTATTAAAGTGTAGATACTTACTGGTGGCTAAGTTCCATTTTTTATTTTAGTTTTTTAGCATTGCCGGATTTTGCTTTATAGCTATTTTCGTTTTATTTTCCTGGCCAACATATTTTGCTTTGTAATTGTTTTCTCTTGGTGTTTAGGAGGAGTCACAAAGTGAAAAGTAACAGCACAGTAGCACCTAGTTCCTACACATGATGGCAGTATTATATTCTGTAAAAACATTAGGAAACAGGATACCCACATCAACGTTTGATAGCTATCCCATGCCTGAACTAATGTCATAGCCATAATGCCAGTATTCCATTCTGTAACAACATTAGGAAAAAGGAAACCATGTCAACGCTTGATAGTTATCCCATGCCAGAACTGATGTCCTAAACATGGTGGAAGTATTACATTCTGTAATGACATTAGGCCACAGGATAACATGTCAACATTTAATAGTGATCCCAAGCCTGAACAGATGTCTTAAACACGATGGTGGTATTACATTCTGTAATGACATTAGGAAACAGGATACCACATCAATGTTTGATAGCTATCCCATGCCAGAACTGATGTCCTAAACATGATGGCAGTATTACATTCTGTAATGACATTAGGATACAAGACACCACTTCAATGTTTTATAGCTATCTCATGCCAGAACCGATAAAATGATAGACAGTCTAAGAAAGGCCATATACCACAGAACACTGGACTTAAATCATGGATACTGGGAGATACTGCTCCCTGACTGTTAAAGAAATACCAGCGTCTGAAAACCCAGAATATCTATTATAGCACAGTGAGCTAATGTTATGCTTACATGGAACTCCAAATGCTTTCAGAGATTGAAGAATAAAATATTTAATATGCCGGTCCACTTACCCAAAGTACAGGGTGTGGTACAGGTATAAAACAGGCAGGCTGGATTGTGAATGCTGAAAAAAGTAAACAGTATATGGAGGTATGGTAAGAACAGAAAGAGACAGAAAAAAACAGATCATAAATAATTAGCCTATAACCTCCACTAAAACACAGGTGAAGACTTTTTATAGACTATATTTATAAATACTATCAACCAATAATCAAGAAGCCTCAATCTTCACCACTGGCAACAGTAGGGGACGTTTACTGAGAGGATGACAAGTACACACAGTATTTCCAGATGCAGTTCTCTGCATCAAGTGCAATTTCCCTTAAGAGCACACAGAGACCATAGTCATTCCAAAGCTGTTTTTTCCCTCTTCCTCCAGATATTCAGTAAGACTCCCCACTGGCACAGCTTTAGAGTTGAGACAGATGAGTGACCAAGCCAAGACCTCCAGCACCCTCTCTGCCCAACCAGTGCTAAGTGTCCCTGCCCAAGTAGCTGACACACTCTCTGAGGATGGTTACACACACACACACACACACACACACACACACACACACACACACACACACACACACTCACACACACACCTGGGAAAGGCTGGCAAGGTTTACTAAATATGCCCCTTCTGCCCACATGATAAGGTAGTTATCTCTGACACTAGTTACTCCTTATCAGCTACTTTAAGGCCCTTAACAAAGGGTGTCCAATCTTACTGTGTAATATTAGTACTAATACAAATGGTAGCTTGACCAAGAACAAGGCTATTAGGAATGGCCCAGACAGTGCCACCAAATACATATGCAAGTACTCTCAAAACTTAAATATCTCTACACAGATCAGCCCCAATAAAAGGTTTAAATATATTTAATAATAAATAATAAAAGAACAAGACAATATTAAATATATATTTACAGTGACATCAGAGTTCAAAACCACAGGAAATATTTAAAACAACATTGCAGGACAGTTTCAAATAAATAAAGAAGATATCTAAACTAAGCTTTGCTATATTCCTGACTGAATCTGAGATAATTCTACTATAACCTAAGAACTTACTAATATAGCAAGGCAGATGTGGTGAATGGTTCTTATTGTTGCTGTCAGGTCAAATACAGAATGTAGAATGCTCTGTCTCACTAATAGACTTCTCAAATTAATATCTAAAATATTACTGCTGGGATAGTTTGCAAAATGACATAATTTCTGGTCATCTGACTTCTAGTTCCCAGGCCAAGCCCCCCATTGCTAGAAGCCGGCAACGTTTAGCATCTACCTGTAAAAATATACAGACAAGGACTTTAACACAGATCTTTATCAGATGCTGGAAGTCATAAAACAATCGCATTGCTTCATGCTTCCAAAATAGCAATTAGTTCGCTCCAAGGACAATACAGAAAGCTTCCTAGTGCAGAGTCTGTGTCTCTAACTGCATTGAAAATCATAGAGATAGCCTCTTTTATTTCATAGCCTATAAAGTAATTTAATTTCAGATATTTTTCTGAAGTTTGCTGGACTGAAGTTAACCCTCCAGTTTCCTCTGTTGACATATACATTTAAACAGTTACAATAGTGCATGCACATTTCTGTTCTCTTCCAGTAGGGCACACTGTGGATACATGTTAAGCACAAGTGCTTAACAAAATACCTTTTCATCACAAATGTCTGTACAGAGCAGTTTGATATACACATGAGACAGAGTTCTAATATATTTGTAACACAAGGATCTTATATAAATCATTTCGATATTCACCAATGACATATAACTATTTACAAAATTCCAGGTAACTGTGCTAGCAGTAACTCCTTTTGTCACCCCCCCCCCTTCAAAGACCTCAGCTAGTCTTTCAAGTGACACTTGAGAAACAGTGCTTGAGACGAATGAGCCTTCTGGGAATACATTACCACATTCCTTCTCTTGAGATTACAGCTCCCTTGGCATTGATGACCCCAGTACAGTCCCTGTCATAGCATATGCCTGCAACCCTAGGCTCTACCATAGTTACTTGGGACTTTGCTGGCTGGCTCCCTGTAGCCATAGATCCCCATCAGACTCCTCCTGCCTTCTACTGCAAATACTTAGCACCAGGGCCTCTCTGCCATGGTAAGGTAATGTTGCCTAGCAGTTCTACCATGTAGTTAACATCACTGACCTTCCTTACCACTTTGAATGGTCGCTCCCAAGCTGCCTGCAGCTTGCTGTGTCTGACAGGAATGAAAACTATAACCTGCTGCCCCACAGCATACTCTTTAGCTTGAAAAGTCCTGTCATACCAGACCTTTTTCTGCTGTTGGGCTTCTGCCAGGTTCTCCTGGGCCAAGCCCATGAGTTCCCTAAGCCTTGTCCTGAGGTTTAGGACATATGCCACAACACACTCCTTGTGGGATTCAAACTCACCCTCCCACTCATTGCGAATAAAATCTAGAGGTCCCCACATCCTGTGTCGATACAGCAACTCAAACGGTGAAAAACCTGTGCATTCCTGGGGCACCTCTCTGTAAACAAACAGATGGGGCAAATATTAGTCCCACTCTCTCTTAGACTGGTCTGCAAATGCCCATAACATGGGTTTTAGTGTAGAGTTTAACCTCTCCACAAGACCATTCATCTGGAGGTGGAAGGGTGGTCTTTAGGTCCTTCACCCCACAGTACTTTCACAAACAAGCCAGCAGCTCTGACATGAAATTGGCACCTCAGTCAGTCAGTATTTCCTTTGGGAAACCTCCAGTGCTGAAAATCTCTAAAAAAGCATTTGCCAGCTTTTCTGCCTCAATGGAGGAACGAGCCACCACCTCAGGGTATCTGGTAGCATATTCTACTACCACTAGGATATACTTTTTCTCTGTGGAACTTGGGATACTCAGAGGCCCCACAATATGCATAGCTACCAACTGAAACAGCTCCTCAATCACAGATAAAGGAGTCAAAGGAGCTTGTATCCTGCCTTGCCTACTTTTTGGCACTGCTCACAGGTCCTGCAATACCCTGTTATATCCCTGGAAATCCTGGACCAATAAAAGTTCTGCATAATATGTCTCTTGGTACGTTTTATGCCCATTATGACCCGCAAATGGAATATCATAGACTAATGCTAAGAGTGCCATATGGTAGGCTCTGGGCAATACCAACTGCTGTATTCTCTCACCTTCCAGCCCTCTCTCAGGGGTTCACTCTCTATACAGTAACCCTTTGTCCCAGTATACAGATTTTCCTTTTCCTTGAGAATCAGTCACCTCTCTGGCTACCTTCCTCAAGCCTTGTAATGTAGGGTCTTAGAACTCATCCTGTCTCAACTCTTTGTTTGTAACCCTTCCCAGTGCCCCTTTCCCAGGAAGTCTGGTATCCTCTGATGGCGGTGCCTCACTGTCAGCCTGGGTACTACTGCTCACCTCTACCCTTACAGTCAATCTGTCCAAGGGAACATCAGTACCCACAATGAGCTGTGGCTCACCTTCAGTTTCACTGCTACAGGGTAGCTCCATCTCTGAAGTAGCCACCTCACCAGTTCTGGCTTCAAGTGTGGGGTCTGTCTGTGTCCCTCCAGGCTACCAGACCCACATGCCTGTTTTCAAGCCTGACTTCTAGTCACTGCATGCACACATGGTACTTTCCCACCCTCCAAGTCAAGGTGAAACTTAGCCAAAGGAATATGGAATAGTGTACATCTTAAAGCTCTGCCTGTAGTAGACTGCCCAAGAAAGCAGTGCTCCTTTTTAACCATTGCAGGTTTCACAATGGTAGGTCAGAGGCTGTGTCACATGATATATATTTCTAATACATTTGTAACACAAACATCTTATATAAATAATTTCGATATTCAACAATGACATATAATTATTTACAAAATTCTATCTAGCTGTGCTGGCAATATCTCCTTCCATCAAAATAGTTATATAGTTATTAGTTTTCCATTGACAAATCTCTCAAAATGAAGTTTCTTATCAAAGTGCAGTGAGCTCTTGTTGTAGACAGAACATTTAATAGGCTAGAAGATATGTTATGTATAATCCAGTATTAATAGCAACTTATTTTACTAAATAATGCATCCTGAATGAATATGAAATAAAGGCAGTTCTGAGAAAGGTGATGTTACAAAATATTCAAGCTGAGTAGCACCTTGTGTACAATTTTTTGTAGAAAATTATATAATGCTGAAAAAAAAAGAAATTCTGCCATAGAGGAAACATATTTAATAATTAAATATGTATTCTAGTCCATGAATATTGCTTCTAAATATGCATTACAAGCTAGTAATTGATCATATCCCATTACAATGACTGAGTAAACAGAGAGGTAGCAATATACAAAACTGTTGTAATGAGCATTATCTCTCCAGTCCTTCAAGTAAACGGTGCCCAGAGGCCTAGTTTAGTTAATAAGAATGATAATCAGTTGTGAAGATCCTAAACACCATCTATTTAAATCCAAAATGATGGGTCTATGTCTGTGGAGGGGACATTTGTAATATCTTGTTCATGAGTGTAAGGAATATACCTTTAAGTGTGCCTTTTACCTGGAAAATTAAACCCCCAAGGTAGTAAATGTAATTGAATGAATTAACAGTTTAATGAAAACTTAATTGTTGTTCTGTGATGTATAGGAAGACAAATCCTAAAAGGCTAGAATCAGGAAATGAGTTCCTCAACTGGAAGTTCAATGTGGAGTAAAGCTGAGGTTTTATCCAAAGACCCAAGACTCATGGAGCTGAATAGCATGAATGGGACTCCATATCAATGTGATCTAGAACTTGTTAATAAATAGTTTGTTTGAGGGGCTGTTACAAACCGGCATTTACGCTGAAGATAAGGTTTTGATATGGTATACATACATTCATGTATAGTACATGCATATATATATATATATATATATATATATATATATATATATATATATATATATATATATATATATATAAAGAGAGAGAGAGTTAGATACACACACACACAAACATATATATATGTTTGTGTGTGTGTGTGTGTGTGTGTGTGTGTGTGTGTGTGTGTGTGTGTGTGTGTGTGTGTGTGTTACAATAAGGCATGTCTGCAAAATAACTTGACTAAATTGACCATTTGAGCACAGGAGAATAATATGCTGATAAATACATCAAAAACTAAGCATATGAGATTTGGGAGACATCAATTGAAAGGTGAATATTTATTACAGCACACAGTGATAAACTGTAGTCATTTAAGAACCGGGGTATATGGGTAGCTCCAGCTATGAGTTTTTCTAATCATATCATCCAATTGGTTAATGGTAGTTCATAGGTTCATAGGTTCACAGGTAGGTACTAGGCTATCTGCCCGAGGGCATTTACAAGCCTAGCCAGAGTGTGTCAGCTTTTGCCACCCCATTGATTAATTAACTGAGCCTCTGCCAAGAAGAGCCAATGAAGTGATCCCAGGGGTGTATTTTTTGTTACCCATCCACTCGTCAAGGTTTCTATTAAAGAGTGTTAGTGAGGGGCTCTGCCTAATGTAGATAGGAATTTTGTTCCAAAGCATGGGGAGCCTCTGTGACAGGAATCTATCCCTCCAGTATGTTCTATTTATTGTTGTGGCAAGGTTTAGCTCACTAGTGTGAGTGGCTCGCAGTGACTTGGATTTCTTTAGGTGGAGCATGTCCATCAATTCTAAGTTGGACATGGCTTTGTAAGTCAGGCAGAGATCACCTCTGAGTAAGCAATATGCCACTGAGTACAGCTGGAGTTTTTCCAGTCGGGCTGCATAGGACATATGTTTGAGGCCAGTAATCCTCTTGGTGAGGTACTTTTGTGGTCTTTCCAGCTGTTGGAGTGTCTTGTGTGGTACATCCCATACGGGGTGTTGTACTCTATGATGGGTCTGATGAGTGACTAGTAGAGGGGCACTATAATCTCTTTATTTCTAGATGTGAACCATTAATCCCGTAATTAGATGGGCTACATAGAAGGATTTCATAACTACTTTGGCAATATGATTGTCAAAAGAGAGATTACTATCTATCTGGGTCCCCAGATCTCTTATTACCTCTTCTGTATTAAGGGGGCTGCCACCTATGTGGTAATTCATGGGTATTTTGTTTTTCTCAAATGGGATGACTATGCATTTTTTGGCATTTAGCTTGAGACCATGACTTTGACACCAGGTGTCCTTCTCAGTAAGGCCTTTTTGGAGAATGTCCGTGAAAGCCGGAGAGTCAATTATGGCTCCCAGTTTGTAGTCATCGGCAAACTTGGTTAGCCATAGTCCTACTGTGTTTGCCTGTACTTCTGAGAAGTATATGCAGAACAGTAGGGGTCCCAGAACTGAACCTTGTGGGACACCACTTGTGACTGGTTTAGAGTCGGACCTGGAGCCCGCTATTCTTACCATGTGAGTTCTGTCTGTAAGTCAGTTGGCAACCCATCTCGTGACATAGGGGTTTATTTTCAGGCTGGTGAGTTTTTCTATAATTCCTGAGTGGGGAATGGTGTCAAAAGCCTTGGTGAGGTCATGGTAGGCTGTGTGAACTACCATACCCTCATCTATGGCATTGGTGACTGTCTCGAAGAAGTCATCCAGGTTTAGTAGGCATGATCTGCCCTTAACAAAGCCGAACTGGGTCAGGTCAAGTATTTGGAGGTTCCAATGTCTTTGTTAATGAGCTCCATGATGATGTGCTCCATAGCCTTGCAGACCAGGCTAGTCAGGCTCATGGGGTGATATTTTCCAGAGTTAGTTGTGGCCCCTCCTTTGTGGAGCAGAATAACCGTTGCTGTGCACCATTCTATGGGCACATAGCCTGTGGAGAAGCTGAGATTGAACAATGTGTTTAGGTGGGGGGTTAGTTTATTCTGTAGTTCGTGCAAGACACAGCCTGGGACACCATCTGGCCTCATTGACGCTGTGCTTTTGGCTTTTGAAAGGGCTGTTTTCACCTGTGCGTCTGTGATTTCTGGGACACTACACTTTTCTGGTATTGTTGTGGGCCCTTTGGGGGTGAGAGGGGGATGAAGTTTGCACTTAATCTATCTGCCAGGATATTGGCAGTATCAGTGGGTTCAGTATATTTTGTGCTATTTTGCACTAGCTCAGAGCATATCTGTGAGTTGCCACTTAGATTCTTGACATAGCTAAAGAAGGCTTTGTGGTAATCTTTCGAATCCTTGGCTATTTTTCTTTCAAAGTTAGCCTTGGAAGATTTTATGAGGGACCTTAGTTTCTTACTAATACTGATCAGGGATGTCTTTCCTTCTTAGGATTTGCTTTTTTTCCTGAACTAGTTTCCTCCTTCTATTGTATAGCCTGTTTATGGCAGGGGTCCACTGGACTGATTTCCTTCTCTTAGGGGCGTGAGTCTTGCTAGGGATGGCATGATCCATGCATCCTTGTAGGTGCTCATAGAGTGCATTTGTAAAGGTTCCTGCATCTTGGACACTGTTATCATTTAGCGTGGGGGCTGTGAAACTTACCACCTCTGTCTTAAGTAAGGTGAAGTTTGCTATAGAAAAGTTTTTCATTGTGGTTTCCTTGCTTGGAGGTGGTGGTGTGGTGTGGATATCCAGAGTGATTAGTTTATGGTCTGATCTAATCAGTGACTGGTTGACCTCTGGTGTGGAACACCTGTTGCCCATGTTGGTGATGACTAGGTCCAATATGTTTTCCACCTCTGTTAGGGGAGTTTACCAGCTGATCCAGGGCATTTGATTTGATAAATTCCAGGAAGCATTGGACCTGGGAGTTTGTACTTGAGTAGTTTTCCCAGTTAATGGTAGGGTAATTGAAATTGCCCAATATCAGGGTGTTTGGTAGGACCTTCATGTTTTCCAGTGTCTGCAGAAAGGCGGAGTGGTGGTCCTGGGTCATGGAGTGTGATATGTAGCAGGCCACACTTTGCATTGCAGATTTGCCTGATGTTAGTTGCACATGGATAATCTCGGAGGTATCATGCTGCGCCACTAACCTGGAGATTTAGGTATCCTTGATGAATATGGATACACCCCCTCCTTTTGTGTTTCAGTCCATGTTCTGTGGCCGAAATGTGTGGTATGAGTTGTAGCCCGGTAGTGCTGGGGTGCTCTGTGGAGCCTTGAACCAGCTTTCAGTTACCGCACAGATGTCAATGTTCTCCATACTGAGGAGTGCTTTGCGCATGTGCATTTTGAGATTTAAACTCCTGGCATTGAGTAGCATAACCCTCATTTTTTTATTTGTGCTGTTTACAGAGGTGGGTTTGACTTTTGAGCCTTGCCTAAAAAAGGCACTATGGGGGCAGCAAGAGCCTTTGCCAGTATTCGAAAGCCTAGGGGTGACAGGTGCAAACCGTCTCTTGTGAAGCAATGAGGCCTGTAGAGCATGTCACCCCAGGCTGACTGACACTGTATCTCCTTTGAATAACACCAGAAGCTTAGCCAATTGCTGAAATTGATAATTTTTTCTTTATACTGCTGTGTCATTCTTGGTGAGGGCAGGATGCTACTCAGGGTCAGGGTCATACCCACCTGGGCTACATAATCAAAGAGCTCTTCCATGTCTCTTTTCATGTAGTCCAGGGCGGTACATCTCAGGCCATTCACACCAACATGAACAATGACAGAGTCATATTTCTACTTGTTCTGGACCTGAGTGCTTGTGTTATGTGGCGGATTCTGGCTCCCGATAGGCAGCTAACAGTAACATTCTCCTTGTCCAGCCTAATGAGTGGGATGTCAGTGTGCCTGACTATAGATTCGCCTATTACTAGTGTGTTAGGTATGTTATTTTGCCTTAAGAGCTGTGATTGTGCGGCACATTGATTTTGTGTTTTATGTGTTGTCTGGTTTGTGACGGGAGGTGCAGGTTTTTTGGTTGTCTGCTTTGGAGGTCTGTGATGCTTTTGCAGGTTTTTATTTAGAGCCTCCAAATATGATTTTGTGTATTTATGTGTATTTTTTGCCAGTGCTGGTTTAGTATGCCTATGTAAGGCTGGAGGTGTGGTGCAAGTGTTAACCTTATCCTCATGACTGCCTGTTTCAGTCTTGGGTGGAGAGAGCATAGCCTTCAATTTAGCTATATAATTGCATCTCTCGCATATGTTAATGTTTTGTGGTAGGAGGAGAGGGTTGTCTGTGTACATGAGGCAGTTGTAACATTGCCTCAGGATACCCAGGTTCACTAGCTGGACTGGAGGGTATACCTGAAATTGCCCTTTGGTCATGCCTGAGTATTAGGGTGAGCTGCTTAGTCGCTTGGTTGGTGAGGGGTGAAAAATGAGCCTTGCCCTGCTGGGCAATCAAGTGTCGGGGTATATCGGTGCTTGCTGTTAGGTCTGAGCAAGTGCTGGACTGTAGGATGCTTTTTAAGTGCTTAGGTTGAGAGTTAGACTACTTTCAATGGAAAAACTGAAGAGACTTGGTGAAGCCGGGATAAATTTAGCCTAGCTAACTGGCAATGCCCGGACGTGCAAAACTGTGCAAATGCAGTTTTTACAACAGGGAAATGGAAGAGATAAAAAATAGCCCAAAATGGCCTATAAACTACTAACCTCTGGGCTGGAACTACTCCTCCAGGGACAGATGGCTGCTCAAAGCTCCCCCTCTCACAGGTGAACAGAGAAACCTCCCTCTATCCAAGTAATGTATGGACAACTCAGAAAATTGTAACACAGCCCTGAATTCAGCACTAGCCTGAAAACTGGACTATACTAGCTTAGAAAGGTGGGAAACAAGGACATTTTTTTGAAAAGATAAGGCAAAAACAGTAAAAAATACACTTAAAACAGCTTTAAATGACTGCAAAAAGTAAACATTATACTTAAAACAGCTTTAGATGACTACAAACAATCAGAAAAGGCTTTTAAACAAATTACCCAATTAACCAGTAAAAAATCTCAAAACTGAGCCCTGTTCCCATAGTCTTCAATCAGACAAATTCTAACTGCACACTCTTGCCACTGGGGTGCAGGGGAACCTTCTCCAAAAAAGAAGGCCTGGATTAATGCTCAAGTTATACAAACAAAGCTAGATTCAGCAGGCCTAGTCTATGCTACAGCAAACAAGGCACACCATCTTCAGTAAGAAACAGTTCAAATATGCAGGCACTATAAGCCTTTAACCAGAAATTCACAGCTCAGAAGGGCAGAGTCCAGCCTCTCCTCCCACAAGACTGCAGACCATGAACCTTCTTAATGTAAAATAAGTGGCCTGAAGTCCAAGTGCTTAAACCAGAAATAATGCAATTTTAGAATAACAGACACTGAGCCCTCAATCAGCAGTTCCCAAATTAGAAGGATGTAAGCTACCTGTCCTGCCACAACAGTGCAGACCACAAACCTTCTCAATGTAAAACAACTGGTCTGAAGCCCAAGTGCTTAAATCAAAAGGCTTAGAATGATAGCTACACTTTAATCAGGTTACTACCAAGCAGTAATAAGTTCAACTGAATACTTTTAAGAAGGCCTGGATTAGTGCTCAAGTTATGCAAACAAAGCTAGATTCAGCAGGCCTGGATCTAGTCTATGCTACAGCAAACAAGACACACCAATTTCAGTAAAAAACACTTCAAATATGCAGGCACTATAAGCCTTTAACCAGAAATTCCCAGCTCAGCAGGGCAGAGTCCAGCCTCTCCTCCCACAAGAGTGCAGACCACAAACCTTTTTAATGTAAAATAACTGGCCTGAAGTGCAAGTGCTTAAACCAGAACTAATACACTTTTAGAATAACAGACACTGAGCCTTCAATCAGCAGTTCCCAACTTAGAAGGATGTAAGCTACCTGTCCTGCCACAACAGTGCAGACCACAAACCTTCTTAATGTAAAACAACTGGTCTGAAACCTAAGTGCTTAAACCAAAAGGCTTAGAACTATAGGTTGTATAAAAAGATTTATAAAGTCTAGGAAATCAGAAATGATGAAGACATTGTTTGTTAGTTACAATAGACCAAAGCTTGAGTATGGAATAACAATATGGAAACCCTATAAGAAAACAAGCATGAGTAAACTGCAAAGAATACAGGAGAAATATACCAAGAGCATCCATGGATATAACAATTTAAGTTATTATGAAAGACTAAAGTACCTGAACTTGTGCTGTGTCTCTTACAGATATCTAAGAGGACATCTTATTGAGGTATATAGGACATTTAGAGACTACCTCTGAGAATGTTTGGGGTTATCAAAAAGTACTAGAGAATCATCAAACAGTCTCTGTAGAAGATTCTATAGGAATGAGAATTGTACTAGTTGGTTCTCTGACAGAGTTGCTGATGCATGCAACAGACTTCCAATTTACATTAAAGCTAGTACTACTTTACATATATTTAAGAACAGCTTGGACATTTATTTTGGAAACAAGTGATCTGATGTTGTAAATCTTTTTGACTTAAGACAACTTTAAGTTTGCTACTTCTACTACTATTGTCTGATCTGATTAATATACAGTGATTAACTAGAAATATATGGACTGAAAATCTTCCACACAGAGAAGTTTCTTAACACTGTTTTGTTTTTGGACCCTCTACACTTTAGTGGGTTGTTTTGAGACTTCGGGGATACCACGGAGATTACTTGTTTGATGTTGTAAATCTTCATTCATTCCTTCGGTTCTGACCTCGGAACTGACACGGCCCATTCACAAGCCTGCGCCAGCCAAAAAGCTCTTGAGTTAAATCCTACCCATAGTGCCCTCTTCTAGTCTCTTCAGATCTTGTTTGCTGTGTTCCCAACAAGATGTGTCAGGCCAGTGCTCTCTAAGCTATGTGTTTTTTTCATTATCTAAATCTTCTTAAGTTGCTTATAAAAAGTTCCTAAACCTTTTCCTTTTAGTTGTTCTCTCTCCTTTTTCAATAAACTTCCCACCCTCTACCTCTGGTAGTATAAGTACCATTGTTGGTACAGCCCCTCCTTTACTACCCTCATGGTAGGCCTTTCTTTTCCTGTGTAGTTTTGTAGTGTACCGTTGGTTAGTTTATTAGTCTTTTTTTATTACTCTTACCATAATGTCTGAAAAGAAGGCAGTTCCTGGTTTCAAACAGTGTGACAAATGTGGTCGGCAAAATGCCCAATTCTGATAATCATGCCCATTGTGTGTATTGTTTGGGTGTTGATCATTTACAGGTGCAGTGTGACATTTGTGGACATTTTTGTTCTTGCACCCTTGTGGAACATAAGAATAAACTCATCCTTAAGGGATTACTAAATACTCCCTACTCTGAGGCCCTTTCTGAGGTGGAGGTCTCTCCACCTCCTTCAAAGGAAAAATCTGGCTCCAGGAAAAAGAGAACCCACTCAGTTTCAGTCTCTCCTTCCTCTATGGAACCGAAGCAGCCCCTACTTACTTTGGTGCCATCGGCGCAGACTTTTTCCGACACTTCAGCACCAGGGACTCAACCCATTCCCTCGGCACCATCAACAACCTCGGAACAGAGACCCTTTGCTGCAGCCATATCAGTACCGATCCCTGTTACTGTACCAATTACCTTTACGGCTCCATCCTCGATGCCTAAGACCGAATACTTACCAAGGACTAGGTAATCTCCTACTTATGAACCATTCCTAGGGCAGCACTACAGCCCTTTCCAGGACAGACCGATTCTCCTTCGGTAGCATCAATCACATCCACCAGGAGACTGTCAGAAATAGATGTAGTGAGGCTTGTTGATCAGCTCCTAACAGCCAGAGGTCTACCAACTCCTACTTCTCTCCCACCTGGAGCCGAAACCTTTTCATTTTTTCCCCTGCTTATCCTCTTCTGACCTCCACCCAGATCTTGGAGCCCTCGGCACCGATGCCTTCCCTGGTGCCCTCTGCTATGGCTCTGATGATAACATCCTTCTTCTCAGCACTGCATACCCTTTGCACCATGCTCCAGTCAGAGCTAGTCCATCCTTGGGATCATGACTGGGCTGCCAGCACTGTGACCCATGGTTCAGCATCGATTTTTTCCATGGTGCCATCTATGGCTCCAGTGGCTCCGACAGTTTCTGGTACTTTCAGGGCTCCCATCCTGGGAGTGAGTTCATCAGAGCAGGGTATGACCCCAGTTCTGAGGCTGTCTTTCCTGGTCCCAGACCCCCATCCCTCTTTGGGCGGACCTGCTTTCCAGGTGATGGAGAGGGCCCTTGCTTCTGCGAGCATTCAGTTGGCACCCAAGGTATCGGAACCACTTCCTTCCTCCAGTATGCAGCTGACACAGCCTTCTACTTATGGTCTTCAAGCATGGAAACAGCAAGACTCCCTGCCTAAGGGAACCTCCCTGAGATCCTCCTCAGAAGAGCCCACTGAATAGCCCCCCCAGAAGAAAGCATGCAAGAAGAAGCACTTAGATTCCCCCAGAGGAGTGTGTCACCAAAGATACTGACTACAATGATGGAGAAGGGTCCCCATGGTCTCTGCTGGAAGATGTCTCATTTGGAGATATTCTCAAGATCCTCAAGCAAAGGGGAGACTGGAAGTTCTCCAACCCTTCTTCAGAGAGATTAGTATTCTTGCAAGCCTTCCGTGCTTGGCCATCTACTTTCTGGGTGATCCCACCTGTGGATGAGCTAATTAAGCTTACAATGCAGCATAACTAGAAGGCCCCAGACAATGTCAAACCAATCCACTGGAGGCCTGACAAAATTCTTTCACCTCGGAAGATCAACCTCATTGGTCCAAGCAGCTAGTTGTGGATTCCATGGTAGTGGCGGCAGCCACTAAAAAAGAACTTGCAGAGGACAACTCAGCTGTCCATCCCCTGAACAGGGAGTCTTGGGCTTTGGACAGACTAGGGAAATGGACCTTTTCTTCAGCGACCTTTTCCATTTGGTCACTGAATTATTTGGCACATTTTATGTGCCACCAAAGAGATTTGATTTCAGAACTTTCAGCCTCCTTGGCGGGGGTACTGCCTGATGAGGTATGAGATGAAGTTGCCATTTCTATGCTGTTGATTGCTTACACACCCAAAGGGGCAGCTGGAGAAGCTGCTTCGGGCATTGTCATGAGACATCATGCCTGGATGCACTTATGTGACTTCACAGACCCCTTCAAGTCTTCCTTCATCAATGTGCCCTTTAATGACTCTTCCCTTTTTGGCCCTAAAGATACAGACACATTGGCATAAAGTGAGAAGGATGGAAAAACCCTATCTGCTGTGGACATACATTTTTCCAACCCTCAACAATCTTATTCCAGGAATCAGAGGGGAGAGGAGGAAAGATGTGGTTCAAAAAATTCCAGGGACTTTTCCGTGATGAGCAAAAACCTCAGGTCAGAGGGGGGAACTCATCTGGAAGATGACTGTATCACGGTAGAGGACAACCATGTAACCAGGGTGCCAGCGACTCCTTCTCTGGTCATCCCTACCAGCGCTCCTCAGCAGCAACCTGATTGCTTTCCTCTGGAAGCAGTCGGGGGATGTTTCTCTCTGCACCAATCAGCCTGGCAGTCATTAACTACAGATCTCTTGGGGCAGAGAATAATAACTGGAGGATATCTCATACCCTTCAACCTCACCACCATGCCTCTAAGGCGAATCCTCAATGTTCCACCCAGTCAGAGGGATGCAGCAGCATTAGAAATTGGAAAGCTGCTAGAAAAAAAAGTCATCCAATTAGTCCCACCAGATCAAATAAGATCTGGATTTTACTCAAAGTTCTTTTTGGTGACGAAAAAGACGGGGGACTGAAGACCAATTTTGGATCTCAGTATACTAAACAAATTTGTCAAGCAAGAGAAATTCTGGATGGTCATGGTTCAGTCCATTCTCCCCTTTCTAGAGAAGAATGACTGGATGTGCTCGATAGATCTTCAGGATGCGTATCACCACATAAAAATTCACAAACACTCCAGAAGATACCTCCACTTCCGGCTGGGAGCCAATCACTATCAATTCAGAGTACTGCACTTTGGTCTCTCCACTGCCCTCAGAGTGTTCACCAAATGCATGGCAGTAGTAGTAGCTCACCTCAGACTACAGGGATTCCAGGTGTTTCCATATCTAGATGATTGGCTCCTCCCCACCCCGACCAGGAATCTGTTGGATCAGACAAGTTCATACACTCAAGGCCTTGCTCTAGAACTAGGAATTATGATCAACCTGGACAAGTCAAACCTACTACCAACTTGAACCTTGGAGTTCATCGGAGCATTCTTCAACACAATACCTTGTTGAGTTGCTCTACTCACAGGTGTCTAAAGATAAGAATCCAGATCCAGGCTCTCCTGCCTCACCAATTCATCCCAGCACACCTAGTACTGCAGCTGTTAGGTTCCTTGGTGGTGACCATTACTTTAGTGCCTTTGGCAAGGTTAAAAATGAGACTCCTACAATGGCTCTTAGCTTCCCAGTGGTCACTTCTATCCCATTCAATGTCGCACAATAAACCTCTGCAAGAGTGACTTGTCCTGGTGGTTGAAGTCAGAAGAGGACCTATGGTGTCGACCATTTTCTTCTCCACAGCCCAGAGGCACAGTGTCCATGGAAACTTCCCTGCAAGGGGGGGGGGGTTGGGGGCATTACCAAGGGAAGACTGTCCAAGGCACTTGGTCACCCATAGAGGCCAACTTGCACATAAATGTCCTGGAACTGAGGCTGGTCCTCTTAGCATCGCAAGCATTCCATACTTCCCTTCCTTCCAGGACAATTGCAATACAATCAGACATGTCAGTTGTCTGGTACATCAATAAACAAGGCAGAACCATGTCATACCCCTTATGTTAGGGAGCCATGAGGCTTTGGCATTGGGCAATAGCTTCCAACTGTTTTCTCATAGCAATGCACATTCCCAGGAGTTCCAATCTAATCGCACACAGTTTGAGCAGGATCATCTTGATGCCTCATGAGTGGTCTTTCAACCCGGAAGTAGCGACTTCAATTTTCCGTCACTGTAGCAAGCCTTGCTGTATCTATTTGCATTGCCCCTCAACCACAAGTGCAGAAGCTTCTTTGCCCTAATCCCCCCTCAGAGAGAGCCACCAAGGGATGCTGTGACTCATGACTGGCCTCCGGGTCTACTGTATGCCTTTCCACCCTTTTCCTTTCATCCCACTGTTCTTGAAGAAAGCTCAAAGGTTAAGAAGCACAGTCATCCTCATTGCCCCCTATTGGCCCTACCAAGTCTGGTTCCCCTTCCTTTGGCCTCATATGGTTCATCACCCATGGACCTTGAAACCATCCCTGACACTTCTCTCTCACCCACAAGGACTGGTTCATCACAACCTGCAGAGCCTCAAGCTCACAGCTTGGTATCTTCACTTCCAGTAGTTGCCAGACAAACTGACTTATCCTTCCCTGTCTGCAAAGTCCTCCTGGCTTCTCACAAACCATCCACCAGAAAAATCTATAACAGCAAATGGACAAGGTTTTCTCTTTGAGCCAAAGAACAAAATATTGATGCCTTCCCATCACCTATCCACAAGAATTTAAAATACCTCACTACCTTATTACACACAGGAGCATCAGCATCTACCATTACAGTACACCTAGCAGCTATTGATAACTTTCATAATGGGATTAACAACTCTTCCATTATGTCCCATCAACTCAGTAAGACGTTCATGAAAGGTGTCTTGCATATCAAACCACCTTTTAAACCTCCATCAGAACCTTCAGACTTAACTGTAGTCCTACAAACCCTGACTGCTTCACCCTTCGAACCTTCAGATTCATGTGACATTAAATTCTTATCTTGGAAGACTCTCCTCTTAGTTGCTCTCACTTCAACCAGGAGAGTGTCTGTATTGCAGGCCTTGAGTGTCAAAAAAACATACTTGATTTTCCACAGGGAAAGGGTCTCACTCTGTACTAATCCTTCTTTCCTATCCAAGATTATCTCACATTCTTCTATTAACCAGTCATTGATTTACCTGTATTTTTTTCCCCACTATTTTAACAAAGGGGAATATTTGCTACATACATTAGATGTGTGTAGATAACTTTGTTGCTATTTTGACAGAACAGAACCATTCAGAAAATCTGATCAGCTATTAGTTGCCTTCTCAGATCCCAGACTGGGCAAAGCTGTATCCAAAGTGACTTTGTCAAAATGGATTAGGGATGCTATCACTTTCACCTATCTACATAACCAATTACCCTTGCCTTTGAAAGTCAAGGCTCATTCCACTAGATCAATAGCAACTTCAGTGGCCTTTCATTCTAGAGTTTCCATGGATGATATTTGTGCAGCAGCCACTTGTGCTAGAACATATACATTTATCACTCATTTATCACTCATTAAAAATGGGATATGGCCTCCAGGGGAAGAGCATCCTTTGGTTCATTGGTGCTCGGGAATATCCTTCAATAGGGCCACCCAGAATGCAAGTAGCTGGGGATTCAGTCCTAATCATAAGGAATGAATATTTACAACATCAGATAAAGAAGTTATGTCTTACCATAATGTTCCATCTGTGTTGTAGATCTTCATTCATTCCTTACACCCCACCCTCCTTCCCCCTACCTGGACTCCTGGTGGAATGTGCAGTCCCGTTATACGTTAGGGTATCTGATCAGACAGGGTCTCCAATTTGTATACCCGTCCTTTCTTCATTGTTAACACCTTTGTGCAGGGTAGGCAAACAATCTGAAGAGACTGGAAGAGGGACACTATGGGTAGGATTTAGCTTGACAGCTTTTTGGCTGGTGCAGGCTTGTGAATGGGCTGTGTTGGTACCAAGGATGAAACCAAAGTCCTAATTGTAAGGAATGAATTAAGATCTACAACACAGATGGAATGTTATGGCAAGACATAACTTCTTTTTTTTGGTGAATTGACAAGCTAGAAGGGCATTAATGGCCATGCTTGAAATATTTGTATGTATGTATGTATACACACACACACACACACACACACACACACACACATATATATATCTATATCTATATATATATATATATATATATATATATATATATATATATATATATATATAAAGATGTTGGGATGCATGGGAAGAATGGTGAATCTATGGCTAATATATGAAAATGGGTTAGTATATCGTGTGTGCAAAATTTGCTTTTAAGTGAATTTCAATCATGCAGACCCATTCCATCATTAAGTTCAAATGACAAGTATCAGGCAAGTGTCCCACATTCTTCAAACAAAGGGGCCTTACTCAAGCACTCATTATCTAATATAACATATTGTGAGTTTGCACAATATTTTGATATGTTAAAATTCTTGTGGATTCAAACCTGTTTGAGGGAACAGGCTTGGGCTATCAGAATACATTTAAAAGCAAATCAGTGATATAGATATACACACACACACACACACACACACACACACACACACACACACACACACACACACACACACACACACACACACACAAAATACCATGCTAGGTTATATCAGGTTTGTCCAAAAAAAAAAAGAAAAACACCAAAACGAAAGTAGAAGTCACAAATGACAGACCAGAGGTTATAAATCCACAGAAATTTATTTTATTAGTCCGCATGTATAAGCTCTTTCATCCCAATCAAATCACGTAAGGAACTTCATCGGATACAAGGTTTTAGAATTTAAAAGTCAAATAAATAGACTTGAATAGGTGACATCACTTCCTATACCATATTTAAAGGGAAACTGACAAACAAAATATTTCATTACTGTCTAAATGCAGCCAAAAGACATAACACACATAAAATGCAACAATAAACACAACAGTAAAATGCACAAAACGCATAGATATAAGAGTTTCTCAAAATAGTATAAAATATATAAATAGGTATATAAAACGCAGTTGTTGTAGTGTTATATTCTATCCACACCCCACCATCAATTAATATGCTTTGAGCCTAATAAATAGGACAGCTAGTACATAACATGATTCAATTTTTTTTTTTAATTTTGGTTAATATCCTTAAAATGCATAGGATGCATCAGGTCAATAGCAGAAACAGTGCTAATAAATAATGCAAAAAATGAATACATATAAAAAATATTTTTTTAAAAATGGATTATAATGTTGATAATTCATAAAACTAATTGTGTTTATTCATATAGTTCATCTTTTGAGAGCTTTAAGGTTTAATAAACTACTAATGGACTAACTGTCATTAGGGCCAGGCCAATGTACAGCGTCCAGTCTAAGTTTCATCTCTAATGTTCCTAACATGCTCACCAATCCTGTGTTTAAGTTTACATTGTTTTACTGACATAAAAACAAGTACAGTTGGAGAATATTGCACAGTAAACAACTCTTTCCGTAACACACAATACTCTCCCTGGTATTTTGACTCTAATGTTATTAACAGTGGTCTCACCAACTTCAAGAATGCATGAACAAAATTTGGATGTTCCACATTTTGACGTGTGCCCATTAGCTCGTGGAAAATACAAATGTTCAAATAAATACTTCAGGTTAGCCCCCTTCCTAAAAATACAAACAGGTCTCTCACCTATAACATCCAAAAAGTCTTTTTCACCCATTAGTAGGTTCCAGTTCTTCATTAATATTTCTTTAATAATGAGGGCTTCACATGAAAAGGTAGTGGAAAAACTAGATTTATGATTAGTGGTATGACTCATCATGTGTAAACCTGGGGAATTATAATGTTTCATGTGCTCTACTTCTAAAGAATCAAGTAGAGATCCAGTTTGTTCAACAATATCTAAATCATAAGAAACCTCTTGGTTAGTCTGATTGAATAAGTGTGTTCCTAGAATGGTTGTGAAATGTCTGTGCTGTCTTTTATCCATAACTTCTCTCATAATATTCTCAATAAACTGTAAAGGATATCCTCTTGAGTAGAACATGTCCTTAAGTTTGTGACATTCCAACACAAATGATTCCCATAGGGTAACCATACATGCAGCGCGGACAAACTGCCCCTTAACCACTGCACGTTTCTGTGAAAAGGGGTGGCAGCTGTCAAAATTAAGAAAAGAGTTAGAATATCTTTCCTCTCTGAATATTTCTGCAATAAATCTCTGGGGCTGGGAGTCCTTAATGAGAAGGATGTCTAGATATGCGGTACTATTTTCTTTTATTGTGTATGTAAACTTCAAAAATAATGTTGTGCTGTTAATCAATTCCATAGAAAGTGGGAAAAGGTCATTTGGTCCTTCCAATAAGATAAAAATATCATATAAATATTGAATATAGGTATGGCAAAATGGAAAAAAAACCTTGATGGTCTGAGATACCTTCTTTCCCACTCCAACATAACTATGTTAGCATAGAGACCACCGCAGGCAAAACCCATTGCCACCCCTTGTTTCTGCAGGTAATATTTTTTATCAAATAGGATAAAATTACTTCTCAGGACCATATCTAAGATTTGCTCATACATGTTGATTCTCTCTTGTTCAACTCCTATTAGAAGGAGATAGTCACAAAACCACTTTTCCCCTACATCATGTGGAATAACAGAATACAGGTTAGCAACATCAATAGTGATAAAAAGAAAACGTTCTTTAAAAGTGGTATTTGTTAATCTTTTTAAGAAAACCCCAAGAGTCTATACATAGGTGATTTTCCTTCAGTAAAAAGTTCTTAAGTTCAATATCTAGAAACTTTGCTAGAGGGTGGGTGATTAAAACCCTAGCATCCACAATCAGATGCACAGGGGGTTGTTCAATGCTCTTGTGTATTTTAGGTAATCCGAAGATGGTTGGGACAATTGGAAACTCAACAGAAAGGTAAGGGAGTCCCTGAATAGAAATGAGCCCATCAAAAAAGAAATCATTTAAGAAACCTTTAATTTTACAGTAAGTACCATGTAGTTCATTTAGGGAACTCATATCATATGTATTGGTTTTTAAAATTGCCGTCATCTTTAAATTGTAGTCCGCCATGTTCATAATCAAAACACCCTCCCCTCCTTATCTGGTTTCATGATTCTGAGCCCAAGTAGTTGTCTCAAAAAGTGCAGTTCTAGTTCTTCTTCACCATTTAAATGGTTATAATGTTTAAGTCTGTTAGATAAAGCTCTAAAATCTAAATTACAAACCCTTCCAAAATTGGCCAAGGCTGGATGAATGGGGGGTTCTCATAATAAACACCCTATTCCTACTCTAAAGCCTGGCACTTGCTCACTAAAGCAATTATATAAGTCAGCACTAAAAAATTAAAAGCACTACACCCTCACAAACTCCCCTTGAGTACCTTGTTTCCCACTGGCCCTTTTTTCAATTATAAAGAAATTCCCAATACTATTCTATCATGTCCAAAGGTCAGTTGTCAATCTCCTCTCTGGTCCAGCTGGTGAATCTGGGAATCTTGAGGCAATGTTACAACTGCCTCATGTACACAGACAACCCTCTCCTCCTCCCAACAAATACCAACACATGTGAGAGATGCAACCATATAGCCAAACTGGAGGCTAAGCTCTCTCAACTCAGTACTGGTGTAACCAGTCAGGAGGAGAAGGAAACCACACTCACTACAATTCCAGTCTCACATAGACTTGCCACGACAGCAAACCAAACACATAAACACACAAAAACATACTCGGAGGCTGTAAATAAAAATCTGCCTAAGCAACAGAGACCTCCAAAGCAGACATCCAAGCAACCGCTACCCCAAAACAAAACACGTGCAACACATAGCTCACAAAGCCAGTGTGCCGAACAGTCACAGCCCTTAAGGCTAAACAACACACCTGATACACTTGTAATAGGTGACTCTATAGTCAGGCACACTGACATCCCGCTCACCAGGCTGAACAAGGAGAAGGTCACGGTGAGCTGCCTGTTGGGTGCTAGGATCCGCCACATAACACAAGCACTCAGGTCACTCCAAGGCAAGTACAAATATGACTCAGTCATTGTCCATGCTGTTGTGAATGACCTGAGACGTACCTCCCTGGACTACATGAAAAGAGACATAGAGGAGCTCTCTGAGCATGTAGCCCAGGCCGGTATTACTCTGACCTTGAGTAGCATCTTACCCTCACCAAGAATGATGCCACAATATGAAGACAAGATGATTAATTTCAACAATTGGCTTAAGTATTGGTGTCATTCAAAGGGGATCCAATGCCTGTCAGCCTGGGATGACATGCTCGACAAGCCATGATGCTTCGCTAGGGATGGCTTGCACCTGTCACCCCTGGGCTTTCGGATATTGGCAAAGGCTCTTGCCACCACCATAGTGCCTTTTTAGGCAAGGCTCAAAAGACAAACCTACCTCCATAGGTATCACAAGGGATAAGAAACTAAGAGTAATGCTACTCAATGCCAGAAGTCTAAACCTCAAGATGCACATACTCGAAACTCTCCTTAGCATGGAGAACATCGATATCTGTGCAGTAACAGAAACCTGGTTCAAGGCTCCCGAGAGCACCCCAGCACTACCAGGTTATACCTCATACCATGTTTTTCAGCCCCAAAACTTGGACCGAACCACAAAAGGAGGGGGAGTATCAATATTCGTCAAATATATCCACACCTCCAGGTTGGTGGCACAGCACAAAGCATCAGAGACTATCCATGTGCAACTAACATTGGGTAAAACTGCCTTCCAGTTTATAGCCTGCTACAGACCACCCTCCCAAACCCAGGAACCCCACATGGCCTTCCTGATAACACTGGAAAATATGAAGGTCTCTCCAAACACCATTATATTGGGTGACTTCAACTACTGAAACATAGACTGGGAGCATTACTCTAGCTCCAACACCCTAGCCCAAAGGTTCCTAGAATTTATAAACTCACATGCTATGGAACAGCTTGTTACCACTCCCACAAGAGGGGAAAACATACTGGACCTGATCATCACCAACATGGGGACCCTATGCTCCAGACCAGAAGTGTATCCCTCACTGGTAAGATCAGATCATAAACTAATCTCACTAGATATTCACATCCCGACCCCAGCCCCTGCCCAGAAAACCACAGTGAAAAACTTCTCTAAAGCAAATTTCATACTCCTCAAAACTGAGGTGGAATCCTTCAAAGCCCCCGGGCCTGTGGAAAATACGGCCCAGACCACAGAATCCTTTATAAATGCATTCTATGAACACCTTCAAGAATGCATGGATCATGCAATCCCAAACAAAACCAAGACCCAATCCTCCAAAGGCAGGTGTCCTGTCTGGTGGACCCCAGCCATAAACAAACTATACAATAGAAGGAGGAAGCTACTACATGATAGAGCAAAATCCCAAAAAGGGAAGGCATCTCTGATCAGTATTAGCAAAAAACTACGGGCACTCATAAAATAGTCTAAGGCCAGCTTCGAGAGAAAAATTGCACAGGACACTAAGGATAATCACAAGGCTTTCTTTAGTTATGTTAGAAACCTGGGTGGGAATTCCCAGATATGCTTAGAATTAGTCCAAAATGACAAAAAATACACCGAACCCACAGACATTGCCAACATCCTAGCTGACAGATTCAGCGCAAACTTCTCCCCCCCTTCCCCACCAAAAGGGCAAATATCTATCCCAGCAGAGTGCTGTCCCCCTGACATCTCAGATGCTCAGGTAAGAGCCACCCTCTCCAAAGCAAAAAACACAGCATCAATGGGACCAGAAGAACTAAACCCAAACATAATACTACTGTTCAATCTCAGCCTTACTACAGGATATGTACCCAAAGAGTGGCGTACAGCAACAGTGGTCCCTCTCCACAAAGGTGGTGCCTCAATGGATCCTGGAAACTATCGCCCCATAAGCCTGACTAGCTTGGTCTGCAAAGCTATGGAAAGGATCATCATGGACCTCATAAATAAAGATATTGGGGACCTACAGACACTGGATCCTACCCAGTTCGGCTTTGTCAAGGGCAGATCCTGCCTCTAAAACCTAGTCGATTTCTTTGAAACAGTCACCAAGGCCATTGACGAGGGGAAGGTGGTCCACACAGCCTACCTGGACCTTGCAAAAGCCTTCGATATAATACCCCACTCGGGCATTATAGGTAAGCTCACCAGCTTAAATATAAACCCCTATGTCACTAGGTGGGTTGCAAACTGGCTCAAGGACAGAACCCACATGGTTAGAATTGCTGGAGCCATGTCAGATTCCAAACCAGTTACAAGTGGCGTCCCACAAGGCTCAGTCCTGGGACCTCTCTTGTTCGGTATATATTTCTCGGTGGTACAGGCCAACACGGATGGACTGTGGCTGACCAAGTTCGCAGATGACTGCAAACTGGGCACCATAATCGACTCTCCAGCCAACACAAGCATCCCACAAAAGAGCCTCATAGAAACAGACAACTGGTGCCAGAGCCATGGCCTCAAGCTAAATGCCAAAAAGTGTATAGTCATCCCTTTGGCAAAACGAAGTGCCCACAAATTACCAGATAGATGGTAATCCATTAAGTACGGAAGAAGTAATTAGGGACCTGGGGACCCAAGTTGATAGCAATCTCTCATTTGACAACCACGTGGCCAAAGTGGTTAGAAAATCATTTTATATAGCCCACCTAATCATGAAGGGATTCACATCTAGATCAGGGGAGGTCATCGTGCCTCTTTACTCATCCCTCATCAGGCCCATAATTGAGTACAATGCCCCTTTTGGGATGTACCTTACCAGACACCTGCAGCAACTGGAAAGACCCCAAAAGTACATCACCAAGAGGATCAAAGGGCTCAAACAGATGCCATATGCTGCCTGGTTAAAGAAACTCCAGCTCTACTCAGTGGCATACCGCCTGCTCAGAGGCGATCTGTGCCTGACGTATAAAGCCATGTTCAACCTGGAATTAATGGACATGCTGCACCTCAGAAAATTCAAATCCCATCGAGCTACGAGCTCGAGAGACTTGAACCTCAGCACTGAAATAAATAGGACATGCTGGTGGGACAGATTCTTAACCCAGAGGCTCCCTTCACTCTGGAATAAAATCCCAGTCCAGGTTAGGCAGAGTCCCTCATTGACTCTCTACAAGAGGAATCTTGATGCGCGGATGGGAGATCGTAGATTTACTCTGGGTATCACTTTTATGTCACTGTTAGACAGATGCACAGTATACTAACCTCGAAAAAGGGCATGGCAAAATTCATTTTAAAATGGGTGGCGAAAGCCAAACACACTCTGGCTAAGCTTGTAAATGCCCTAGGGCAGATAGCCTAGTATGAACCTATGAACCTATGAACCTATGAACCTATGATTGTATGTGCTAGAAATCAAGAAAGGTTCTTTAACATGTTCTGTTCCCTGAAATAAAACATTTAAATTGTTTCCTTATAAATAATTTAAGGTCGAGAAGTGTGTTTACTAAATTCAAGTGCTTGCTGGGCACAAAATAAAACCTTTTGACAGTAAGTCACACATATCAACATTAATCGCAACATCAGAAAAGTTACAGACTTTAAAATAATTTCTACTGTTAAATTCAATATGCACAGGTGGGAGAAGTATATCATTAACTTTATCTAGTGTAGACCTAGGAGATGGCCTACTACAGGTCATTTCTTCCTCCTCTATGTCAATTTCAATATCAGAAGGTGGAGAAGAAAAAGTCAGATTGCCATCTAATATAGAAATAACAGAAAGTTCTAAACAACTCATCTCCTCTCCCTCCGGGGATGATTGTTCCTCCCAGTGTTGCCTCAACCTGTTCCTCTTTGTGGGATATAGAATTGTCTCCCTTGGTTGTTGTTGGTCCCCCTCTGATTCATTATACGCTCTGATCATCTGAGCTGGGGGAAATTCTCTTCTCCTAAAAAAAAATCATCCTGAAGTACTTGCTCATTATTCAAATCAGTCTCATAATTATCAGAGTTCATTGAGTTAAAATTTCTATTTAATTGCCATTCTTGGGATCAGGGTGGGGAGGATATGTTAGATTGTTACTGTAATCATGCTCATCCCTGGCAAGTTTTTTTATCTTTCTGTTTTTAATAGCAGTCATTTGTTCCTCAATTGACCTAAAGATATGGCAGTAGTCAAATCTGTTGTTGTTGAAGAGTGGGTCATAAGTAATAAGCCTGTCAAGATTTGTCACTTCTTAGTTCAGTTTGTTAATCTCAGTTTCATTAAATTTCACCACCATGTCCATGTACTTGAAACCAAACTTGTCAAATAAACTGACACGTTCTTTGTGAAAAGAAGAATTAGCTATTAGACCAGTAGGGTATCACCAGATGCGAAGAGCCTTAAGCACTACTTTCAGTCTCAAACATTCCCAAAAGTAGGCATTGTCCATTTGGAGCTTTTTTATCTTGAGCAGAATGTGATCCAGCTCCGAGGGCCGGTTATTAAAAGTACCATCATTCACGGTCATGTTTTGCCCAAAAAACAGAGTACTTTTGAGCCAGTACACCAATAAAGGCGTGCTGCTGTTGAAGTTAGTAGCAGATTCATTTAAAATGTTACTATCCTCATTGTTATTCATTGCTGGTCTAAATCCAGGTTGTATAGCCATTTTGTCAGTTTCCCTTTAAATATGGTATAGGAAGTGATGTCACCTATTCAAGTCGATTTATTTGATTTTTAAATTCTAAAACCTTGTATCTGATGAAGTTTCTTATGTGATTTGATTGGGACGAAAGTGCTTATACCTGTGGACTAATAAACTGAATTTCTGTGGATTTATAACCACTGGTCTGCCATTTGTGACTTCTACTTTCATTTTGGTATATCAGGTTTGTGATGAAAGTGTGTTACTTGTGGTGTGAGACAGTGAATTAGTCAATAGTCCTTTCAGCTAAAACTAATGTCTTTCAGTTTTCCTGGTTAGTGGTTGCCATGGCAGAACTCCGGTCCACTAATGACTGGCAGTGGATTTTTATGGTGCCGAGTTGCCAGCCTGATGCCCAACCTTTAAAGAAGGCACACCCATTCACGCACGCACCTTACCTGCATGTCTTTAACATCACTCGACAGCGGGGAGAACATGCAGACTCCACACAGAATGGTATCTCTTGCATTTGACAAGCTCTTTTCATGGCATAACATTATTTTTAGGTGACTGGTTTTGTACACCAGCATTTTGAAAAATGTAGCATTTGGTTCTGCAGTTATTTGCATATCTCTCTTGCAAACCTTCTTTTAGGGTTATTAGTGGTCTGAAATTGACCACTATTTTAATGCAGCTCCTTGCTCACAAAGGAAACTATTTTAGAATCTGTCCAATAACAGGAATGGATAATTACTTATTCTTTTATAATCAGCATTGTAATTTGACTTAACTTGCTGTTGCTGTTATTGAATTGATGCCGTTTTTTAAATGTTTATTCATTTGTTTGCGTATTTATGTTGGTGGTTTGCTATTTGACAGCTGAAGTTATCCCATGATAAATATAAACAAGCAAGCAAATAAATGTATTTCTGGTGTGCAGTTTTGATTTTTTTCTGAATTACTTTTAAATGTCATGAGATAAATGTTTTATAGTTTAATATATTCTTAGCTGGTATTTTTAATGTAAGAATTCATATTCTGTTTTTGGACTGCAGAAATGGATCATTAATGTGCTCTTATAGTCATAACATGAAAGTTACATTTTGAGAAAAAATCTCAGACTTACAAGATCTTATTTCTGAATACATGGCAGTGTTAGTGCTGAGATCAGAGTAGACATCAGAGTAAAGTAAACAGCCTGCTCAGACACTACTCCTGACAAATTAACAATTACTGGTGAAAATGCAAATAACAGATAAACACAGAAAGGTGGAAAGAAGCCTCTCTCAGAAATATTTCATTATGATACACAGACGATAGCTGTGATTTGCATTATAAAGTGGCATGCATTTTCACTGTTTGTTATTGAAGCAATATTTCTTGTTGTGTCCTAGCATTGCAGACATAGTGCTAACATTCAAAATCAAATTAGTTAGCAGAATCTGTCTGGCACCGCATCATATGCTGCCAGCTTGAATGTGTTTACACATCTGTTTGAATAAAATCACTTTGCAGTCAATCTTTCATGAGGTTGCGTAAGTCTTTAAAGAACTACACTTTGAGTAATGTCCTTCGCTGACAGTCAGATGACATGCACTTTCTTGTACACAGCATTTAGGAAAACGTGTTATTGATTCCATCTGTACCTTCTGGAGACTATGCCTTACTCCTTTCAGAGAATGACAAATCCAGCTACAGAAAGTAATCACATGCATGACAACTTTGTAAAAACAATTCAGACTAAATGAATGAAAATGTCTACCTACAGTTTGTTTAAAGAGATTTTAGCTACTTTGAAAGACATGGGAAAAATCTTGCAATTACCTAACACATTTACAAATGAAGATGGACTGTGAAGTTATGAAGGTATAAAATATTAACTCTGAATGCAGACACCATAGCACTATTGGGGACTGTAACACTACCTGCATTGTTAATGTTTGTTATACGAGGGACCAACGTGTATGACTGACTGCTGCCAGTAGCTATTACCACTTACCCATCTTTCACTCCAGTGTCCTGTGTATTTTGGGCCCAAGCCTTACACTAATGACAAAGTTTTGGGAATGGATAACTTTCATCAGATACTTACAGGATTTGTTTGCTAGACTGATACAGACTGGCATGTGTCAGCAGATAATACCTCCGATGTGTAAATGTCTTTCTTATTATATTTCCATGAACATTTAACTTGAAAGCATAAACATGTTCATGCATTTTAGCATCCAAAGCACTTTGCTGCCAACAGCCTCTTTCACTTTAACCCTACCCACTTTAATCCTTATGTAACACAACACATAGTTTACCAGCTGAATGATAAGTACTGGAACAGGTAGGTGCCTTCACTTAAATGATATAAATCTATGCCTGAATTTCAATTACTTCTTTCTACCGTTCCTCTGTGCCATTTCCTACTGGAAAATGTAAGGTATCTTCAACAAATTAATTCATAACTACTCTAGAATGCAGAGCTAAGACTAGACCAAACAGACATATTAAGTACTAAAATAAATAAACTCAGATGTTTCAATTCAGTTTCACTGCACTATGCCCTTTTCTGGATAACATTTCCAGCAAGGATCTTGATCCAGACATGAGCCAACTTAAGATTCACTGCTTGGATAATTTTAAAAGGCATTTCACCATATTCATGCACATTGATGATTTGCAGTCTTTAGGCAGTCAGACTGAGAAAAGTAATAGCAGGTTCCCAGGACTACCCAAATCATAATCCATATGGCAAGTTTTCAGGCCAGCATGTTTGACACTATGCCATAGTCCTATAAATTTCAGGGTAATTTGAAAGGCATAAATAAATGGATCCAAAAAGCAGCAATGATCACTTGTGTTTCATGGAAAAAAATGAGCATTTTTAATACCCTACCCCACTGCCTGTTGACGATCAGTCCCATTCTTTCTGCCCCCATTTGCTTATTGTCTTACTATAACTCTGACATAGTCAGCTAACAAGACAATGACACCACATTACCTTTAAAATACACTTCTGATGGTGGAGTTACCCAGTTGACAAAATAAAAATTGATCAATTACAGTTTTAAGTTATATCTTGTTTTGAGGAAGCAAAATTGTCCTTCACCTATTGACAGTCCCTCTAGATATCAGTGTTCATTGTTATGCTGACTCTGCATAAAGCAATATGAATACAATAAACATATCTAGGGGGGAATGTCATGACAAGAAAATGTTTTTCTTATGAAAAAGATAAGTATGATGATATCAAACAACATTTAGTAAATGAATTTAAAAATAGAGATGTGTTATTTTTAGAATAAGATACATATGAGGCAATCAAACAGCATTGGGAAAGAGTCAATTCATTTAAAAATGCAGATTTAAATAATTCTTCAGCTCTATTTTGGGGTAAACTATTGCACCTATGTGATGAACATGTGATGTAATGAAGGCTAATACTTATGTAAAGAAAATTGTTTTCTGAAAGATTACTAAACACTTAAATGTTTAGTGAAGTTTGGCACAGATGAATTTGTCATGGGACTGTTTAATGTGAGATGGGGGATTTGGGTGATAGCTGTGTTAGGTTGTTTGGGTGGTTGGGAAGGGTTAGGAAATTGTTAAGTGAGGTGGGATTTGAAGGGAAGTGAGGTTGTGCTAGGGGTGTGGCTTGAAAGGTTTTGAAAGGAAATCCAGAGTGAATAAGCACATTTTGGTGTGGTCTTGTTGTGAGGCAGGATCACGTCCCAGACGACCTGAGGTTATGAGTAAGGTAGGCCTTGGGTAGTGATAAGCAGTGAGGTGAGTACAGATTTGTTGGGTTTTTCAGGATTCTCTCTCTCTCTCTCTATGTGTATATATATATATATATATATATATATATATATATATATATATATATGTATGTATATATATATATATATATATATATATATATATATATATATATATATATTTATATATATATATATATTTTTTTTTCCCTCTCCTGCTTTTAATGGATATATTAGAAAGTTTAAATGGAGTGTTAGGCTGTTCTGGTGTGGGGCTTGTTTCCCAGTTTATGGAGGCTGTGGTGGCATCCGCTTTTGGGCAAAAGGGGTATGTTCATTGGCTTGCTAGGTCATTAGGAAGGTTTTGTATATTTATTAACTTTCCCTGGTGGGCTAGTGCTGTTTATTTATCATATTACGTTTCCCAGTGGTCTAGTGCTGTGCCGTTAAGTTTCTTGATACTGTTTAGCTTTCTGCACCATTTATGGGTTTGTGTATTAGTTTCTTGCTTTGGTTTAGCTTCCCTGGTGGTCTAGTGCTACACAGTTAAGTTTCTTGTTATTTGTTTAACTTTCCCTGGTGATTTAGTGCTATGCCGTTAAGTTTCTTTTTTGTTTAACTTTCCCTGTTGGTCTTGTGCTCTGCTGTTAAGTTCTTGTTATTTGTTTAACTTTCCCTGGTGGTCTAGTGCTGCTCGGTCCATGGAGGAGGTTTTGTGGTAATTCGTGGTCTTGCTGACCATTAACAGCCAGATGTGCATGCGCAATGGCGCAGGTGCAGCGCTCTATGAATTTATTAAAAAACAAATAAATAAAAAAATAAAGAGAAATAAGTAAATGGGATTGTTGAATCCCTTGCTTTTCATGCCCCTTTTATTTTTTGCATGCGCAATGGTGCCGGTGTGATGCCCTGTGGATTTATGAAGGACTTATTGACGCATTATCCGCTGCAGGTGGTAGCAGCAGAGTTGATAAAAGGTTTTTCCAAAGGGTTTTCAATTAAGTCTGCATTGGTGGGGGGTGGGGAGAAATTTGAGGTCTGTCAAGGGCAGTGAGTTTGCAAGAGTTGATTGACAAAGAGTGTCAGTCTGGGAGGGTGTTAGGTCCTTTTTGTTACTCTCCTTTTCCTAACTTTAAGGTATCACTGTTAGGTTTGGTTCCAAAGAAAAAGCAGGGTGAATATTGCTTAATTCATCATTTATCATACCCTACGGGTGAGTCAGTGAATGATTTCATTCCTAGTGAAGAGGCTAGAGTAACATATTCATCTTTGGATGATGCAGTTCGTGTCATTAGGAGTTTCAAGGACCCTTGGCTAGTTAAAGTAGATATTGAGTCAGATTTTTGTTTGCTGCCTGTGAGAGAGGAGGATTGGCCATTATTAGGCATGGTGGTAGGGGACAACTTTTATTTTGACACTGCCATGCCTATGGGATGTGCGGTGGCATGTGCTACTTTCGAGAAGTTTAGCTCAGCATTGCACTGTATATGGCAGTAGAGGGTGAAGGATTAGCAAGTTGTACACTAATTTGATGATTTTCTATTGGTGGGGGAAGGTAAGCAAGGGGAGCAGGTAGCTATGCAAGAGTTTGTGGGGATGTATGAGGCCTTGGGGGTACTGCTGGCTAAGCATTAGTTGGAGGGACCAGTGAGGGCCTTGGAATTTTTGGGGTTGACGGTAAATGCAGAACAGGGTTTGTTTTGTTTGCCTTCAGGTAAGATGGTTAGGCTGTGGGACAAGATCATTTGGGTGAAGTCTAGGCCTAAGGGTCGGGTGAAGGATGTTATGGAATTGTTGGGTTTGTTGAACTTTGCATCTAGGGTAGTGCATCCTGGGCGGACGTTTTGTCGGTCTGTGGCATTTTTGTTGAAAGGAAGTATGAGTAAGCACCACAGAGTATGGGTCAGTAAGTTGGCACAAGAGGATTTAGATTTGTGGATGGAATTTTTACAACAGTTTAATGGGATTTCATTTTGGCAGTTAGATTGGGTTACACAAGTAGAACTGCAGTTGTTTACTGATGCAGCTGTGGGGTCCAGAATGGGTGCTTACTTTGTGGGTCAATGGTTTGCAGTTCCATGGCCGGAGCATTGGTCAGAGGAGTTGACACGGGATGTTGCCTTTTTGGAGTTGATGCCAATCTGGGTGACTTTGGTGGTATGGCAGGATCGTTTGAAGGGGCAAAGGGTGGTATTCCATTCAGATAATTCTGTGTTGGTGAGAGTGCTACAGTTAAAAATGGCTAAAGCACCTTGCTTGTTTATTCTTAAGAAATTGGTGTTGCATAGCTTGCTGATTAACTTTTCTTTTACAGGTTTTCATGTACCGGAGGTTTTGAATGAGATAGCTGATAGTTTGTCTTGTTTTCAGTTCTGCAGGTTCTGTCAGGTGGCTCTGGAAGCAGCTTTACATCCATCAGTTATCCCACCCAACATTTGTCAGATTGGGCAATAGTGATTGGCAGGTTGGTGCAACAATCATGGGCGGCATCCATGAGACCAGCCTACGGTAGGGCATTGCTTGAATTTGACAAATATTTGCATCAGTTATCTGATGAGGACTGCATGTGGTCTGAGAATTTACTATTACATTATTTAGTCATGTTGAAGTGGCAGGGAAGGGCAGTGCGAATAGTGAGGGTGGCCTTAGCAGCCATTGCTGCATATACTCGGTTGGTTGGATTAGAGGATTTCACTAGATCATGGGTGGTGAGTAGAGTGTTAAAAGGGTGGGCTAGAGTTGAAGGGAGACACTTGAATAGGAATGGCCAGTTACAAATAGTATTTTAAGAATGTTGTTAAAGGGTTTGCGTAAAGTGTGTGGTTGTTTGGATGAGTATGTGTTGTGGTGTACAGTTAGTGTTTGGATGTATTGCAGTGTGTTTCATGTGTCAGAGTTATTGGGTTCATTGGTATTGGAGGATGTATTGATATTACCTAGGGTGGTGCATATTAGATTGCATTCTTTGAAGACAGATCAGGAGGGGCTTGAGCTACCCATTGTTTTGGAGGCAGTGGGGGTAGCTTGGAGATGTCCAGTAGTTTGGGGAAGAAAGCTGTGTGGGGTACGCAAGGGTAGAATTCAAGGGTTGTTTTTTTCAGCAGTGAGTGGTAAAGCATTGACAGGCGAGCAATTGAATATGGTTATGAAAAGGGCACTTTGAAGTGTGGGTTTGCAAGGGGATAAGATTTTTTCACATTCCTTTTGGATGGGTAGGGCATCTGATCTGGCTATGGAAGGTAGGTCAGTGGAAGTAATTAAATGGGTGGGTAGGTGGACATCCAATGCCTTTTTGAATTATATTAAATAGTTTGTGGAGGCTTTGTTTTTTCAATTTTGTTTCTCTCTCTCTCTTCTCTTAGATCAGAGACAGATCATCATTTTGGGCCATTCTTTCATATTCTGGGCTGCTAGGCATGCGGAGGTTAGACCCAATGGCATAAATCTAGGTTTAGATCATTTTGGTTTTAAAATCATTTGGCATGGTATTAGAGGGCTAAGGTGGAGTCAAATATTGCAAGAATTTAATGGGTTGCAGGTTAAGTGGGGGTTACCTCAGGTGTTAGTAATTTATTCGGGTGGCAATGATTTAGGCAGGGTACCCAAGAGGCAGTTAGTTTGTTAAGTTCGTGAGGACATTTTTGCATTGCGGAGGATGTATCCGGGGATGGTTGTTGTTTGCTCTGAGATTATTCCTCGGTTGGTATGGAAAGGGGCGCAAAATTTTGCCGCCATAGAGAAGGCCCGCAGATATGTCAATTTTAAGTTGGGTGCATACAGTCCGGCATGTAGAGTTTGATAGTAAGGATCCAGTGTGGTATAGAATGGATGGTGCTCACCGCAATGATTTCGGTTTGGATTTATTTAACCTTAATTTAAGTTTGATGGTGGAGGATCTTGTGAAGAAAGGTATTGTTTGAGGGGGCACAGCTCTTTAAGGGCTGGTGGGCAGAGAAAAGGGTCAGGCCTGACCCTCTTCTGTTCCCCCTCTACAGGATGGTGGATGAAAATTGGTATTTGTGAGGAATTAAGGTGAGCGAGGACGCTGCCTTTGTTGTTTATCCTAGGTGAACAGGTATGCTGCCTTGTCTTTGGCTATTGTATATATGGGTGAGCAGGTATGCTGCCTGTATGTTTATTGATGTTTGATAACAGTTTTGTTGTTCCTTAGCTAACTGTATTCAAGGGGTAAGCGAGAACGCTGCCCTTATGTTTGTCTTTTATGTTCAATAAAGTTATGTTAAGCAATTTATCACAATAAAGTTTGTCAAGCGTCTTTGGGTGTCTTGTGTATTTATTAGGACTGTGATAAATAAGAAGAAAGAACAAACACAATGTATAAAAGTTACAAAAGGAAGGTTATACTAAAAGTGTGTTGATAATACAGGCAACCTTGTGTGCAGATCAGATATAGCTTAAAGCATGGTAGATCAAAGAAGGATATCAATCTGATGCATAATTCAGTCAATAATGATATTGTTCTCTTTGTTTTCCTAACAAAACATAGATAACTTCAAAACACATGGTTGTATGACTGACGCTTCAGGCCTACTACAGAATATTGAAAAGACCTTGCAGGAGTTTAGCTCAAATATTGATATGAGTCCAGTAGCTTGGAAATGAGATATTAGGGAATGTGTAAAGAGTGAGTTATCAGAGTGCTATAAGTCAGTCACTACAGTGCACATCCTTTGAAAATTGGGAATAGCTAAGATCAAAAACAGGACTGATCCAAGCAGGATGTCAGTTTTGATCCAAAGAAGGTGAAATATCATTAACACCAGTTCTGTGTCTCTATGAAACAGAAACATACCTCTCAAATTCTTGGAACAAAATTTCTGAACAAAATCAAAAATAACAGGAAAATAAAGGTCAGAGTCAAGGCTAGATTTTAATTATTGCCCTTATAAATATCGATAGATGTTAGAATAACATTGGGAAGTATTTTTTTTTTTTTACAATATGAGGTCTGGAACTCAAATGTCTATCATTATTTACTAACTTCAAACCTCAATAGAATAGATCAAATATGTGAGACAGAATTCTTGCCATTCTGGGAAATGCCAGAGCAAAAGCAGTATGGTAGATGAATGGAAGGAAGCTATTGTTGTATTAGAAATCAATAGGAAAGATTTAAAACTCCAGCTGATCTTACATACCAACTAGCATATTAAAGGGGTACAAAGATATTAGTGAAATTTCTACATGATCAGATCACAGGATTGCATACCTTTCGGTTGCCCAGATTTTCCCAGAATGTGCAGATTTTTGCATATTTCCAGTCTTTCATAAAATGTGTGGTTTTCTAGCAAATATTTCCAGATTGAAGTCAGTAAATGGAAACATTTGAGTTTAAGACGTCATATCCTTCAGAAAATGCATGCCAATGCAAACTTACTATTCTGGCAACTTTCTAAGTTTATAAGAAGAATAATTAAAATTTGTCCTTGATTCTATTTGTTTATTTATTTATGTATTTATTTATTTATTTCAATTTGATGACTTGGAAAGTCCACTGGGTTCAGAAGAGCCTGTTTTCAGTGGAGGCGAGGGGGACTCCAAAAACATAATACAAACATACATGATGTAGTATAAATATTATTTTCAGTGAAGAGGGATACAACATGATACATATAGACATGATACATATATACGTGATACATACAGACGAAGAACATTTAAATTAAGCATAAAAAGAAAATTGTAAATTAAGCATATAAGTATACAATGCAGTAGAATATTCAACAGAGAGAGTAAAATTCAGATGAGAATAGTTGAAAAAAATTTTTTTAAAGAAAAATTAGTTTCATATTATGGACTAGGTCATCCACGGGTGTCTTGGTGGAGACATTAAGAATGATATATAAGTGTTGTGTATAATGGAAAAAGAGAATGATGTAGGGTTTAGAGGTTAAAGATTAAGCTGGAGCGTGGAATGGGCATTCCCATTTGGAAGATAGATGGGAGAACAACTAAGATTTGAAATTGCTATGGTTAGATATATTGCGAAGGAAAGGAGTTCCACTGTTTAGCTATGAAGCAGGATAGTAGCTGTTGGCCAGGAGGACGTGAGGGTTTGTAGATTTGTAGGAAATTTGGGTTTTCAGATCTGAGTGAGTGGTTAGGTATGTAGGGGTTAAGGTAGTAGCGAGAGAGGGGCAGTTTGAAGGTTTGAAGATGATCTTGTGGGCAGTAGTATGCTGGAGGAATTTCAGGTAGTTGGGAAGTTTGAGCCATTGCAGGGTACAAAGGGAGTAGCAATAGTGGAATGAGTTTCTTGAATTGGTTGCGAACTTGCAAATTTTATGGTAACAGGACTCGAGTTTGGATTGTAGGCCATACTGGAGATTGCTAAACAGAGGAGCACCATACATAAGAGTGGGGAAGAGGTAGGAAGAGGCTAGGATTTGACTGGTGGAGGGGCTGAGGTAGCAGTTGTGTCTGTAAAGGATACCTAGTTTTTGATGGGTTTTTCTTATGGAGGAATAGATGTGGGTGTCAAATTTTAGATTTTCATCAATGCTGATGCTGAGCAGGTTGGCACTGGAAACAATTTCAAGGGGGTTATTGTTTGGACTGAGTACAGAAAATGAGTCTTTGTTGATAGTGGAATTTCTAGAAGGAGTGAAGATCATAATTTTAGTTTTATTAGCGTTTAAGGCCAGGTGATTTGTTTGCATCCAGGTTTCTGTTTTAGAGAAGCCTGATTGGGTTGTTGATAGGAGTTCAGAGGGTGTGTAAGCTGAGCAGATAATAGTGGAGTCATCTCTGAATTGGATGAGTGAGGATGGAGTGGTGGAAGTTGTTGATAAATACGTTGGAGAGAACAGGACCTAAAACAGAACCTTGGGGCATGCCGGTGGGTGTAGGTAGGAAGGGAGAGGTTGATGATTTCCACTGGACAGCGTGTTAGCGATCAGAGAAGTAGCTGGAGAACCAGACTATAGTGTCAGTAGAGAGATGGAGGGGTGAGAGTAAGGAGTGGGAGATAGTGTCAAAAGCCTTTAAAAGGTCTAGAAACAGTGTAGATATGAATTTACCAGAGTTACATGCATGGTTAATGGTTTCAAGAAAGGAAAGGAGGGCAGTCATGGTACTGTGGCCAGGGTGGAAACCATGTTGAATAGGGGTGAGGAGACTGCCATGGGTTAGGTATGGCATCAGTTGTGAATGTATAGCTTTTCTAGTATTTTAGAAAGTGGAGAAAGGATGGCAATAGGTCTGAAATTGGTGAAATCTGTGTTTTTTCCTCCTTTGTAGAGTAGGATGATGTAAGCGTGGTGCCAGATAAATGGGACATAGGATTCTTGAATGGTTCTATTTATAAGAATAGATATGGGAAAGGCTATGCTGTCTACAAATAGTTTGAGGAAGGTTGATGGTAGATTATCAGGTGTGTTGTAACATGGTTTGAGTTGGAGGAGAAGTCTTTTTATTGTGCTAATGAGGATGGGTTTTAGGCTGAAAGGGGACGAAGGAGGTAAGTGACCAGGGGGTTGGGGGTGTTAGTGGAGATGGGATTGGAGGGGGCTGTGGGAAAGAGGAGGATAGTTTTGCAATACAGTCCACAAAAAAATGAACTGAACTGGGTTGCTGTTTCAAGGTCAGTGAGGTTGAGGTTTGGACAAGGGGATATCTTTAGTATCAGGGTGGATGATGGAGGAGATGGAGTCCCATAATTTTCTAAGATTACATGAGCGTAATGTTTGAAGTTTGGAGTAGTATGCTTTGTGGTCTTTTGTTATTAGCATTTTTGCAGAGTTTTGTAGTTGCTTGAATTCTATAAGGGAGTTATGTGTTTTATTTTTCCTGATATTGCTTCCATTTGTGTCCCTTTGTTGCATTGTTTCTTTTGTTTCTTTTGAGAGCCATTGGCAGGGATTGGTTTTGCTGTGTTTAGTCCTAAGGAGGTACTTGCTGGTTTGGTCCTTTGTTCCCCCCTTTCCCAATTAATTTTTTCTTTGTCCACATTTCTTGTACTAAAATGTTGCAAGGTATAAAGGGTGGGTATGTGATATGATATAGTTTTCTTCTAGAAAAGGCTTACCCTCTTCTCTTAGTCATCGTTTGTTTTCAGACTACATCTGTAGAGCACTGGACAAGGGTTTTCTGTTAGACTTTATTTTTCCAGAAACAAACTGAGAGTTTGACTCAGGAAGGCTTGATTAATATATTGGTGCAAAATGTGGAGAAGATGATAATGTAATGTCCAGGGATCATAACTAGCTATAAAGCAGGAGACGGAGGGTCCAAACTGATTGTCATCTAGGTTAATCAGTGGGCTTTGTTAAAAAGTATTACAAGAATCTTGCTTTGATTCATTGCTTTTCAATGTATATTAATCAGAACGATTAGTTCCAGAGGATGTGTTGATTTGCAAGTATTTAGATGTGGTAAAAGTGCAAAATATGTGTACAAACAAAGTGGATTCTAAATCCTGTTTCACTGACTCAGTCAAAACAGCCTTATTTAAACACTAGTAAAACAGTCTGCATGAAAATATGCAGTCTTTGAAAGATATTTATCACTTGTGGAAAGGGTGATGATCAGTTTTGCTGATAATTAGTCTGGCTTAGTAGTTGTTGCAGGTAATAGGATCACAGGTATATGGTAGGCTAATGATGACTGGGGCCTTTATAAGCCTAGCCAGGCAATCCAAATGAATCCCACAAGTTATTGTGCCTTATAGGTTACCTTAAGGAATGTATGTTAATTGGGGCATGATTTAACTGCTGTCTTTCTCTATCAGAAACACAGACATAGATTTCAGACCAAGGTAGAATTTCCAATTTCCCATCCATTTGTTCAAGTTGCACTTGAATAAGGTTAGGGAAGAACTCTACTTTACATGGATGTGAAGCCTAGACTAGAGAATGTGTAATCTCTGAGATACGTACATATCCCTCCAACATGTCCTTTTTAAGTCACAAGCACATTTTAAATCCATAGATCTAGTAGTTGTGATGCTGTTCATTTTGAGGATATACAAAAGGTCTATCATATTGGAATCCAAGGATGCCTTGTATGGTAGGTATAAATCACCTCTCAGCAGTCTGCAGGAAACAGAGTGTTGAGATAAGACTTTAAGACAATCTGCATTGGGCATTGTTTTTACGCCCTGTGTTCTTTTTGTGAGAAACATCTGTGGATCTTCCAGTTGTGGCATGTGCCTGGTCAGATATGTACAGAAGAGGATGTAATAGCCAATGATGGGTCTAATGATGGCTGAGTGCAGTAGCATGATGACATCCCTTGACCTAGATGCTATGTCCTTACTTATAAGTTGAGTGACATAGAATAATCTTCTTATAACCTTAGACACATGTTAGTTGAAAGCCAGGGTACAATCTACATACGTCCCCAAATCCCTGACTACGTTGTCTACTTTTAGAGATGTTTTATCAATGAGATAGTCTTCCTGGGTAGCTGACTTCCCAAAAGATACTATTATGCATATCTTGGTGCTGAGTTTTAAGCCATAGTTTTGGTTCCCGTCATTCATCAGTGATGGACCTTCCTGTAAGATGTTAATATTTGGGGGGTGGGATTCTAGGATTGCTGCTAGCTTGCAGTCATCTGCAAACTTGGCAAGCTTGACATTGGCCTTGACTTCTGAAAAGTATATGACAAAGAGGAGCTGACCCAGCATGGAACCCAGGAGAACTCCACTGTTGACTGGCTGCTTTGTGGAAGTGGTCTCTCCAATCCTAACTTCCTGGGTCCTATCTGTGAGCCAGCTGGCTATTCAGTGAGTTGCATATGGGTTTATGCCTGATTCCATGAGTTTGTTTACAATGCCTGAATGGGGTGTTGTATAAAATGCCTTAGTTAGGTCAAAGTAGGCAGTATGCACTGATATGCCCTCATCCACCACCTTGGTAACCTTCTCAAAGAAGTTGACTGTGTTCAGTATGCATGACATGCCTTTGATGATAACAAACTGGGTGAGTCCAGTTTATGAATGTTTCCCATGTCATTATTAATCATTTCCATAAGACTTTCCATGGCTTTACATATGAAACTAGTTAGACTTAAGTGTTTGTAGCTACCAGGATCCATCGATGGTCTTTCCTTTTGCAGAGGGATGATGGTGTGGTCTCCATTTGTTTAGCACAAAGTCTGTTCAGAGACTGTTGTTGAATAATGACACTAGTGTCATATTTCAGGCTATTTATGAGGCCTCCTGGGATATTATCAGGGCCAATCTAAGCTGTGCTCTTGGCCTTAGAGAGAAAATCTAAGACCTGCTCCATCCTGATAGTCGGAGGGATTATGTTACATGGATTTACAGGATGGAGCAACTGCTGTTGATTGGAGTAAAGTTGTAGTTGAACGTGTCAGCATGAACATTTTCTGTATCTCCCAGTAAAATGAACATGGCTCCATTTACCAACAGTTCAGCATAGCTAACAAAAGACAAATAAATAAAATAAATCTTTTTTGGTGTTACACTTCCTAATTTTAGCTATGACATTTTTCTTTTGTTATATAACATGTTTAATTTTGGATTCCACCAGGGTGGTTTGTATTTTGAGATAATGTTGCATTTACTTCTGGTAAGCACAGCAGCCTGTATGCAATCATTGACATGGTTGTATAGATCTTCTATGAAAAATTCTACATAGACTGATGTGTTACTTAGGTTTTGATGGACTTGAAATGTTGACAGGTTATCACTTAATAAAACGTATTTTGCATTGGAAAATTTTCCAGCTGTTACAGGGTTTGCTGGGGTTACAGAATTGATTCTTATTATGAAGAAGAATGCTTTGTGGTCTGACATTACCAAAGAGGACAGAACACTTGGGGGTGCAGCATCCCTCCCCCATTTCTGAATACCAAGTCCACTATGTTTGCTCCTCTAGTAGTGATATTTTCTAAGTTGTCCAAAATATGTGTGCTTACAAAGTTTAGGAATCCCTCCACCTGCAAATTTGTATCATGTATGATTCCCAGGTTATAGAGCCATAATTAAAGTCTCCCATGAATATCGCATTTAGTTAAATGGTGAGTTTCTATAGTATGTCTAAATATGAGCTATGGGTTTCTTGGGATATAGACGGTGACCTATATCTTGCTAGTATATAGTACGTGACTTTTGTGGAGGAACTCCAGTGCATTATCCTGTTTAACCAACCTAGCAGTATGATTGTTATTGATGTATATCAAGAAACCTTCAACTTTAGTCCCAGTTTGAACAGTTGCTGGTCTAAATGTGTGGAATGCACTGAAGCCTTGCACTGTCAGGATGATCTCTGCAGCTTTAAATCATGTTGCAGTAACTGCAGAGATGTCCAAAGTGAGAAGAGCTTGGAGGGAGGGAAGCTTCTTGTTTATACTCTTAACATTGACCAGTAGCATCTTTGGATTTCCTTGGGGAGATTTCTCTATGTTGGAATGTTTGTCAATTTGGCATTGCCTAGAAAAAGGCTTTATGGGGGGCAATGTTTTAATCCATATTCAAAAGCCTAGAGGGGACAGGTATAGACCATCCTTGAGAAAGCAATGTGGTTTATTAACCATGTCCTCCCATGTTGACAAATAATGTATCCAGTGTAAACTCAACCTCCCAAACTCTCGTGTACGGCAAGTGCAACGGCTCAAAACGTCAAAGGAAATTAAACAAAAAAAATATAGAGCCAGCACAAAATGTGTGGTATTAGCATGAATGACACAATTTAATGTGTAAAATACATATCACTGGATGAAGGGACATAACCCCCAATACCCAAACCAAACTGGCTAAACAGCCTTCTTCAGTGGAAGACAAAAATACAAATACAAAAACAGAACCAGAAGGTCCTTCTTATAAATCAGACAACAGACGCTAACAAATAATCCCATTGGTTGATTCATAAATGCTCATTCAGGCCAGAAGGGAAAAGCCCCCCTAGTTTAATAATCCATTTCTTCTCCTTAATGTTCAAAACATTGTGCCAACCAGCTTTATCCCTATATTTTCCTGTAACATGATCAATAATAGAAAATCTAAATACAGAAGTGCTATGTTTAGAAGTGTGTTTGTATAGGGCATTCGAAGACTTTTTAAGTCTGATGTCGCTCATATGTTCCCCTATCTTAAGTTTCAAAGGTCTTGATGTTTGCCCCACATAGAACGCAGAACATGTGCAAGTCGCCAAATAGATAACCCAACTTGTACTGCAGTTGACCAGAAAAAGAATATTATATATTATGGATGTATTCTTGCTAGTGAATTCTTTTGTCTTATTAACCTGATGATAGTATGAACAATGACCACAAGGGACACATCCTATTAGTCTATCTCCTGTCAATGTTCTTTGATATGGAACATTTTCTCTGTAATCCATTACCTTATAATGGCTAAATAGGGAATCCAAAGTGCGTCCCCTACAAAAGGAAAAAGGACATCTGTCACCCAAATAGTCAGATAATTTATTATCTGCCAGCAGAATATTCCAGTGTCTATGAATGATGTTCATAAAGAATTTAGTATTCCTGCCATATGTAGTGACTAATCTAAGTTTGGTTTCAGTATTTGATGGACGTTTATGGTATTCCAATAACCCAGCTCTATCCTGATTGGAAGCAAATTGGCTGGCCCTGTTGATGTCACCTGCCCTGTACCCACTATCCTTAAATCTATGAATTAGATCCTGCTTGTAATGGCTAAATGAGGAAGAGTTAGAACAAATCATCTTTACCCTTAAAAACTGAGATTTAGGTATATCCCTGATGATATGTTGTGGGTGGAAGCTAGTAGCATGCAGGAGAGAGTTATATTGAGGGAAATTCCTGTATATTTGGCTGTTCAAAGTATTATCAGAATTCTGACTAGCAAGTATATCCAAAAAAGTGATCTCGGTCTTACTAAAGTTAACCTTGAACTCTATACCCCATTTGCTCTCATTTAAGTAATCAACAAACCCCGGCAAAATTCTCATCCGACCTCCACACCAACCAACAATCATCAAGATACTGTCTCCATATATCAATCTCATTAATATATAGGTTATGAGAGGCATCATAGATCAAATTCTCCATCAAATAAGCCATAAACAAATCAGCATAAATGGGGGCAAAAGAAGCCTCCATAGCTGTTCCTTGGACCTGCCAGACACATTTTCTTGAAAATAGAACACATTTTTAGTTAAAACTTGCTCTGCCAGGCAAACAAGAAAAGTATTAAAGCCTGGTTCATATAATTTGGATCTTTCCAACCAATATTGGAGGGCTGTTAAACCCACCCAGTGTGGGATATTGATGTACAGAGAGTTGACATCCAGGGTGCACAACAATCAATCCACTTCCAATTGCATATCGGATATGATAACCAAGAATTGAGTAGGATCCTGAATTTGAGCCCGCACAAGATAACAGTGGTTTAAGATATAAAGTTAGAAATTCAGAGAGGGGTTCAGTGAGGGACCCTCTACCCAACACTATTGGCCTGCCTGGTGGGTTTCTAGGGTCCTTGTCGATTTTAGGGAGAAGGTACAGATACTGTTGTTTGGGGTCAACCACTTTAAGATGAAATTTATCACGCTTGGTAATGATGCCTTGATCCTCAGCTTCATCCAAAAATTGGTCTATCTCACCCTTAAATCTACCAGTAGGGTCCAGAGGCAAGGTCATATACTACCTGCCATCTGCTAACTGTTTATACGCTTCCCCACTGTATGCTGTCCAATCTTGTATAACAACATCCTCTCCCTTATCCGCTGGTAAAATTACAATGTCCCTATTCGATCTAAAATTGTTAATACATTCTCTTTTCACATTAGTGATGTTATCCCCAAATGTATAAGGTTCACCAGAGTTAAAGTGGAGATCCTTAAGAACATTGCCCTGAAAGATGGAAACAACAGGTGACATTGGAGTCACAAACATTGATCCACAGAACCTAAAACCATCTGATAAGTTGTCAAAATACAGCCATAGATTAAGTAAATGGCAGAAATCAATCACATCCTGAGCCAAAAACTGCTCAGCGGCAAAAAAAAAAAAAAAAAAACAGGCACAAAACTTAAACCCTTGTTAAGATTATTTATTTCAGTGTCAGAAAAGCTCATGGAAGAAATATTATGTGCATTCATACAAGTATCTATCTGAGTCATTTTCAAAAGTCCTTCCAAATCATTTGTTGCCCTTATGCTTCCTCCCCCCTCTCCTGACCCTGACCCTAAAGGGTGTGATAAGTTATTACATTTGGGATCAGGTGACATTTCTGTGTGACCATCATCCATCTCAATGTTGGGCGATGATTCCTCCCCCAAAGTGTATGAGTCTCTATTCCTCTTCAATACAGATTTTGGTCTCTAGCAAGAATACAGCCATAGTATATAATATTCTTTTTCTGGCCAACTGCAGTACAAGTTGGGTTATCTATTTGTTGACTTGTACATGCTCTGCGTTCTATGTGGGGCAAACATCAAGACCTTTCAAACTTAGGATAGGGGAATATATGAGTGACATCAGACTTAAAAAGTCTTCAAATGCCCTATACAAACACACTTGTAAACATAGCACTTCTGTATTTAGATTTTCTATTATTAATCATGTTACAGGAAAATGTAGGGATAAAGCTGGTTGGCACATTGTTTTGAACATTGAGGAGAAGAAATGGATTATTAAACTTGGGGGGCTTTTACCTTCTGGCCTGAATGAGCATTTATGAATCAACCAGTGGGATTATTTGTTAGGCTCTGTTGTCTGATTTATAAGAATGACCTTCTGGTTCTGTTTTTGTGATTGTATTTTTGTCTTCCACTGGAGAAGGCTGTTTAGCCAAAACTGGTTTGGTTTGGGTATTGGGGGTTCTGTCCCTTCACTCAGTGATATGTATTTTACACATTAAATTGTGTTATTCATGCTAATACCACACATTTTGTGCCTGCTTTATTTTGTTTTTTAAATAATGCATCCACCCTAGAATGTAAGCCAGTTATTAAAGTCAATCATCTTCTTTTCATATAATGGCAACATCCTTGGTGAATGTATTTTGCTCAGTACAAGGCACATAACATATGTGATGCATAGTCTGAGAGCTCCACGATGACTCTCTTCCTACAGTCTAGTGAGGTACTTCTCAGATGATTTACCCCTTCATAGACTATGACTGAATTGTACCGGTTCCTGTAGTGCAATGACTTGAGTGCATGCATAACTTGACAGATTCTGGACACTGATAGACAAGTAGTCATTATTTCCTCCTTGTTTAACCTAGTGAGTATGTATTGCAATTCAGTCCCCTATGACTAGAGTCTTGGGTAGTGTATTGGCTTGCATCATGGGCTTTGTAGCTGAGGCTCCACTGGGTGTGGCTGTATGTATAGTGATAGGTGCTATTTCTGTTGAGTACTTTTGGATTTGCTGAGGATAATTCTTTGCTGTTGGAATGTCTGAGAGGTATTTGGGGTTTAGGAAGATTTAAGTGCCTGAGCATAGCTAGGTCTATATGGAAGGGGGTGTACTATGTGTTGTGAATGTAACGTGCGTATTTCTGACAAGTAGATTATTATTAGGAATGTTTAGACAAGAGTTTTGTTCTTGAAACATCATGTATATACATCTCTTGCATACTGTATTTGTTACTTTGAGGATTACATGTTTGTCAGTGAATATTAGACAAGTGTTACATTGTCTCAATATACCCATACCCACCAAAATGGCTGCAGAGAAATTGGAAAAGTTCATCTCATGTCAGGTCCTTCAATGGGTGAGCTACACGGGTGTGGTACATGAGGAGTTAATGGTGGGATGACAAAGGTTGCTTTGAGGGCTAGAGACTGGACTAGACAAAATTCAAGGGGCAGTTCTCCTCAACATGGAAACTAACTGGTCTGCGTTACTCAACATGCAAAGTAGTTGCTCTATACTCAATGAGTTAGTGATGTAGCTTCAGAGGTTGTTTTATAGGGAAAATTTTGTTTTTACGTGTTTGTGTCTATACAGAGCACCTCTAATGACCTCTGCACAATGAGCAGCAGTTCAGAAATGCTGCAAATTTATACAGGCACTTAAAGCACAGGAAAATGTCTTTTAATTCCTCTGACCAATAAATGACTACAAAACCCAAAACACAAAGTAGTGAGATTTTGGCAGAAACAAAGCCAGCAACACTGCAACACTATCTAATAATGTGCGTAATCTCATACTTAACCAGACCAAAGTTGATTTTCAAAAAATACAAATGTTTAGCACTTTCATGCAGATGAATGGGACTTTCTCAGAACCATTAAAAAAATCATGATGTCATTTCCTCTCATAACCAACTAGCTGAATATCTTGTTAATAAATCAATCAAATTACTTTCTGGGTTTTAAAGTTTTTTTTTTGTACTGAGTAAAGTGCTTATTTGTCAGTTTGTAGTAAATGACTACACTTACAGCTTTCTTATCTGTTTCCACTACTTAGATAGACCAGACAACCACATACTGCCCCTAAATAGTCTGTCCTAGTCTTCTTAATGTAAAAACATACACAAAACAAAAAAACACAAAAAAGATTGCTTCAGAGTGTAATGCACGATAAAGTAACCAAAGCAAATGACCTGAACAAAGTGATTTCATGTATTAGGGACCACTAAAAGGATTTAAAGTACAAAATCAACAAATGATGCAACAATAAAGCAGTACCACTCTAAGACAGTCAACTGAAGTGCAAAGTAATAAAATAAATCTCTTATCTGCCAAGGATGGTGCAGGATTAATTCAGGACCCTCTCAGTGTGTGGTGATGGTGCCACACAGATTAGAACTCTGGGAAAATGAGCATCTGGGTAAATGATATTTACTCAAGAACAATACTGTTTGATAGGTGAGCACTCAGTATAATGTTTCTATGGAAAACAGTAGGTGGGAAGAGTGCTTAAATAGCTCATGCAACAGACAATAGCAATGAAAAAGGGAAGTCATATTACCATAAGGGGCACTGGCCCTTTAAAACCTCAACAGGAAAAGTTTGGAAAGGTTGTGGAAAAGTCAAGGTGCAAAAAGCAGGCCTGCTAGAGAGGGATCTAATCAAATAAAGCCAATATTGGAGGTCTAGTCTTATGACTCTGAACTATAGGTCAATCATCCCAACTAGGTTAGAATTTCAGAAACTTTAGCTTAGTGTCTCACTGGGGGCTGGGGCAGACACGAAGAACAAGGGAACAGAAAGGCACTGGAATGTAACTTTAAGCAGGCAAATGATAAGCAGAATATAAAACTATAGCAGCAAAACTGCAATATACAAAACTGTAAAAATACTAAAATACCAGTATACAATATACAATACTGTCACTATGGCAATTCTACCACAGTCTAAGGCATCAAGATATGCAAAAAATTACCAATAAGACTATTTATACTAAAAGAAAATTCCAGCCAGGCTAGAATTTCTACTGAGTGACCCCCCCCCCCCAAGCCTCTTGTATTAGAGGCACATGGAATATATGCAAATGACTCCTGTGAACATCAGGTGTTTCAGCTATATGGCAATTTTTAATGCCCATGAATTTTTGAAGCCGTTTAATGGGCAAATTCAGGTCAATAAAGCAAAACCCCACTAACTGTGGACATGCATGTTTTGGTCTTTTTATGTTCTCATCAGCACCGCACAAGTGGACTGTTTGACTAAGCATTAGAAACACAGGGCTGTTATACCCAAATTATACCATTAGGGTGTCTGCAAAATATCCCAACTAACAAACTCAAACAATGCGTGAAAAGGTCACACTGAAAAAACAATCAGTAAAAGCTAAAAGAAAATTATAGCCAAGCTAGAATTTCCACTGAGTGACCCCTCAAAGCTCTTGTATTAGAGACACATGGGATATATGCAAATGGCCCTTATGAACATCAGGTGTTTCAGCTAATTATAGCATATGCAGCTAAACTGTATGCTAATTAACCAATTAAAAATGGAGAAGCTATTCAAAAAGCTACAAATTGTGTTGAGTCTGTGTAGGTTTTAACCTGCCGATTCCAAAACATTTTGGAGTACATCTACAGAAACTTGTGTACACAGAAACAATGTTAGGGGCTGCTGTTACTCTTATTCATGTCTATGTGCAACAGACCCAAGTCTGTGTTGCTGCTTCTGCTACCAAACCTCAGCCAAGAAGGAGAAGTGTGCTTAGACCCCATTTAACATTTCATGGTCTGCATGATGTGGAAATTGTAGAGTGCTACAGGGTGATAGAGATACACTACAGGAACTTTGCAACCTCAGTCAGACTCAACTGAGAACAAGGGCAAACTGAGAGGAAACAATACTTGTGGGGACTAAGAATGTGTAGCACTTAGAATATTAGCTACACCAACCTTCCAGAATCCAACAGGGGACATGTTGAGGGTGTCACAGGCATCAGCATCCAGGATCTTACATCAATTCCTGAATGCTATTCTGCAGCATGTCAGTGACTACATACATTTTCCCCATACACCTCAGGACATAGCCAAGCCACAGCTATGCAGGAGTTCTACACTGTAGCACACTACCCTGAAGTCTTGGGTGCCATAGACTGCAGACAAATTGAAATCAAAGCACCACCCAGGGAACAGGGAAGGCTGTACATAAACAGAAAGTGTGTCCGCTCCATTAACTGCCAATTCATGTGCAATGCTAAGGGAATCATCCTAAATGCATGTGCTGGCAACCCCACCAGTTACCACGATTCCCATAGCTGGCACAACTCTCAACTCTATCAGAGGTTTCTTGGCGAGGATATCCCACAGGGTCATTTACTGGGGGATGCAGGTTATGCACTCGAGCCGTGGTTGATGATGCCCATGAGAAATGCACTCAAACCAACTGAATAATCCTATAATGAGGCATATGCTCAAACAAGAACTATCATAGATCGTATATTTGGGCTGCTGAAGTCACAGTTCTGGTGCCTAGATGCATCAGCAGAAGCCCTGCAGTACAATCTCCATACTTGTGTTCAATTTTTCACCATCTGTGCCATCCTTCATAAAATTATACTGAGAAAATAGCTTCATCAGGAACACCAAGGACAAGATGCACACATACCACCTCCACTGGCAAGGTCACCTCAGCCACATAGGTGAGGAGTCAGAGGTGTAACCAACAACCTCTGTGGGTGTAGAAAAACATAGGCATACAAAATTTGTCTTCACCTTGGCCAACAGGCAACAGATAACCCACATTATCACCACCTAAGGGGGTAAAATCTTCATCCTATGCACATACATACAGTAACAATGATGCCAGGCAATGCTCACAACCTTTACTTACCCATGTATTGGCTGTGTACTGTTAGCATCACACAGACTCAGCTCCAAAGTAAAACACTTGTAACTGCTGGACTATCAAGGTACGTGTTGAACATGGAATAGAAAAATAAATGTGTAAGAACACAAATGCATGACAGATCCTTGCATACTGTTACTTCCTAAAGTAAAAAATTAGAAAGCATGTGATTTAAGGTAGTTATGTTTGTACCATATCACACTCACACACAAACCAATGTTTGGTCCAAAACAAGGAATATCAATGGAGTACTGTATTTTTTACCATGGAAATACCAAAATGACTAGACAATTGCAAGAGCAAAACTCTTGAAACCCAACTTTTGCTGCGGCAATGCATACATAGTATTTGGTTCTACCACCCCAAATGAACAGGAAAATGACAGTTTGTATAATCCAAAGAATACCACATAATTCACATGGCATAAATGCTTTCAACACAATTCTCACAAAATGTGTACACATTTACAACACGAAAGTCAATTGTATGCTATTCCTAGGCACCTCTCACTGTGCCCAGCACTCTCCTGGAGGTCTATGAGCCAGATTAGAAGCATGACACTCATGTATCATTGACAATACAGTACTTTACATTTCCATGAAATAAGATAGAAGACTGTAAGATAACTGGTTTTAACAGCAACACTTGTGATGACAGTTAATAAGGATGTCTATCTCTGAAAGTCAATGCATGATAAAAATGCCTGTTCAAAGAGTGTAGTATAAGATGTGTATGCAGATAAAAGTTTTGTTTTCTAATATATATTTATATTTATATTTATATATATATATATATATATATATATATATATATATATATGTATATATATATATGTAAGTACATACATATATCTATAGTTATACACATACACACACACACACACACACACACACACACACATACATGAGTGTGTGTGTGTGTGTGTGTGTGTGTGTGTGTGTGTGTGTGTGTGTGTGTGTGTGTGTGTGTAAAAAGTTTTCTTTGCAACATGTTAACAAATCCAGCATGTACTTTACAAATACAATAAAGATTACAACAGAAGCTTTCTGTATAGCTAAATCAAAAGTAATATCAATCCTCTGTTTTCTCCAAATATACAAGTTTCCTCACCTTCAAGTTCCCTAGCCACAGGGTTACCTTCTTATAGTGTAAATTCTGGTCTCTGAACACTGTGAATATGCAAATGAGGCATGAACTCATTAGAATTGCTGAATCCCAAACTTTTGACTTTCGGAGCAGGTGTAAACATGTAAGCACTACCTCAGTATTGCTAATGCATTGCAACTCTGAATGATTACTGTCAGGGAGAAGGAAGACACAAGAGCAATTCAGACTTCCTTATCTGCAGTGGTTGTATAACCCAGGATACACTTACAAAGTGTGGAAGTAATTGTAGCAAGCTTTTAAATGGAAATGAGCAGCAAACATTTCTGTTTTGTATCACTAATAGCCAAATTCTCCTTCCTTTAAAGATGAGTAATTTACTGTCATGTAATATTCTTATGTTTTTAACGCCAATTATAGAAAATGTCCTATGCAGGTCTGAAAGGACAGCACAGATCAGAGACGAATAAACACAGTAAAAGGAGAAGACAGAGCTGCATTGTTGCAAACTTATTTATAAATGGTTGTCTGATCATTCATTGTACTAAATATGTAAGCAATGCGTGCAAACAACTGAAAGTGTACAAGTGTCATATGTTTTTATAATACTGTGGTGGAAAAGGGGACTTGCTTATATACACAATGATTTGCATTTCTGCTGCAAATCTATTTCTGTGGCAAAGAAAGATAATACACTCTTACTGTGTTTTGTAGGTTTATTAGTCTGACAGCTCAAATCTACACTTGTGTAAAAATCTATAAGGTGTGTTAAAATATAGTTTGTAATGCTCTTCATGTTTCCTTTTTTTATTTTTTTTAAATAATACTTGCACAATGCACAGCTAGGCACAAATATGGTGAAACTGCAAAATAAATAAAAATGATAAAGACAGCATAAATTAAATTTATGAAACACAGTGGGTAGCACATCTGGTAAATACAATGAATCATACAGCACGTCATATATGTAGACCAAGGTTCATGTCCCGCATTTATTTTACACTGATGAAAAGTAATAAACACATTTTACAATAATAATGCATCTTGAGCTTTGCTAGCCTCATTTGCATGTTGCTCACCTCTGTGCAAACATGGTGCAATAGCCCAGACAACAAACAGACATTGTCAGTTTCATAAAAGATGCATTATATATTTTGCCTTCCATCATGCAAACATGCTAAGTGATGTTGTGTGGCGGTCAGCAAGCCTCCACAATATCTGCAGGCCTAGAATACCTACAGACAACAAGCAGACACTTGTCAATTTCAAAATGGATACATTTTATCATGTGTGGTCATCCACCATGCAAAGCAGTTCACATACATAGTAATGAATGTAAAATACAACACTGCTGGCTATTTGTTCTTGTGGCAGCAGGTGTAACTTAAGCACTGTAATACAGGTGAGCCTGGGTTCTAATCCAGCAAAGTAAAATGCTTTGTTACTGCTGTTCCACTTTACTTTATATAAAAATTCACAATAGAAAATTAATTACACATAGAGATAACTACGTGTAACAGGTGCATTGAGCATACATAGGATACCATATATATATTATGTGTGCAAGTTTGGGTATCAGTAGACTTATGGTTCTACAATTAAACATTTATTTTCTGAACTTTCATGTCACACTCGTACATGGTTAAACACTCAACACTTTAATGTATATCTGTAATTAATGAGCAGGTCTGGCAAACAAGGTCTCAGTTGCAATGAGTACTCCACACAATAATGACTGTAACACTACTAGCCTCACCTTCCCTGTGGCAACTTATGTAAATTAATGCCCCCCATGACAGGTGAGTCAGGGTTCTAATCTAGCATGCTATAAATTATATTAATACTTGTACACTCACATTTAAAAACTAAGGAACAATCTAAAGATAATTATAATAGCAACTATGTATAGCTCTGGAGATCATATGAATTAAATGTGTGACTGAGGGTAGAATGACAGTTATGGTTCTTTATTTAAAAGTGTATTTTCTGGCCTGGGATGGACTTCATACTTCAATGATAGTTATATACACAGGAATTTATAAACCAGGACCTTTTCAGGTCACATACATACATGGTTAACCACTCATTCATGTGTCTATATAATTAATGAGCATATTGAACATGCACTTTTTCTGTGGTAAAGATAAAAAAACACCTATGTGGCTGAATGTGTTTTGTCTATTGTACATACGTTTGAATCCCACATTGTACAAATTATTTTTATCAGAGTATAAAGCCACACAAAAAAATGTTGCAGGTAATACAATTTATACATGTCTGCAAAGTTAAATCATCTAACAGGTACAGCAGCATCCAAACCAAAAACTAATGCCAGCTGTCACATTACCCTTTTCTAGTTCATAATTTGCCTTCCTGTCTGTTTGACAATGTTAGTCTCCACTTAATATCGGGCAATAATGGCTGGTATGGTTGTTCGGATTTGTGCACTAGCCTTAAATGTGATTACATGAATAGGCAGGAAAAACACTAACTGTTGCTGTTTGACCTATACAAACATGACAGGAGCTAGAAGGGAATGTGTCCAATTTAGGGCTCAAAGATAAGGTGTAGAGGAGTCCAGAATATTCACTGGACTCCTTTTAAAGCTCTGTAGTGGTAGGCTATTGCGGGGGGGGGGGACTATACCATGTCTCAGTACAAATCAGAGGCTTGGAATAGTCTTGTCAAGGCTGTTTCCAGTGTGAGTGGCATTCCACGTACTAGAGAACAATGCAGGCACCACTACAGTGACCTGAAAATTCGCAAGCAGGCACAACTCAATCAGTGGCTGGATGAGTTTAGGACTGCTGACATCCGACAAATGTGTAAGTATACAGATACAAATACTTTAAATTATATACCAAGACTAGTATGTGTAATGCTCTTATCTTTTTCTCACATTTGTCTTTTACAGCCATCCAGGAGATTGTAGTGAACAGGGGTGCCCATGCTGAGCATTTGAAAAGACTTAGAAAAGCAAAGGATATATGTGCAACACAAAATAATATTATTTTATCAAAAGTGTTGCTTTTCTTTATATTAGTAGCAAATTAAGCATGCATATCTTAACTGTAAAATCAAGCATCTGTGCTTTAGTCTGCAGTTCAAGCCAACATTAACAATCAATTGTAATAGTGTGTTCAGATACTGTGGGTTCAAATCCCACAGACTACAAATATATCGTAAAGTAATTAAAAAATATTACATCATAATTTCACCAAAACTGGCATGCATGCCATGCTGTTAACCTAACTGTATTATCTGATAAAGCATATGTGTAATATATGCATATTGTAAGGATTACTTGGAACAATTATCAGTCATAGTTTCTAGTTGTTAAAATGTATAGTTAATGTAAAAGTCAATTTATTATTTATATTATACTGATTTATTTCATGTGACATATGATGATTCTAATTATCTTTTTGTTTGTTTCTGTCTTACACTACCCCTTAACTCTCTTTTTTACTTTTATATGTGAGGTCATAATGTTCTGATGTCATCAATTTCTGACAACTAAAAAAATTATTTCCAGCACAGGGAGGTAAGCCAATCAGTGCATCTCAGCCTGCCACCCCTCCAGTGGCTGCTGCACTGATACCCAGCACATCTGGGACCAACTCTTGCAGCACTACCTCTGCAGGCTCTACAATACATTGTCCCTCCAAATCAGGTAGCATTACCCCAGCAGTTGGTGCAGCGGTACCCTCCTGGAGTATTGACAGAGTTGGGGATTTTGTCACATGCTAGGAGATGCCAGGCATGGTGCATGATGCTGGGGAAATTACCTTCACTGGTGCACGCCTCATCCAGATGGAGAAGATGCTCACCAGAATGCTCAGCAAAAGAAAATGTCTAGCATTCCAACAGCAGTCTCAGGAAGGGGACAATGATGAAGGTTCTGAGGGTGAGGATTCAATTCTCAATGTCCCCATGTTTGATGGGCAAGAGCAACTGATGTCCCCTACCTATCCTTAATCATAGTGAACCAAATCTGTTGTGTCTCTCACCATCCCTGTGTTTTAGCTACCCAGCTGTTTTATACAGGCTTCTCAACATCTTCTCATAAATGTCCATTGAGGATGTAATCTACTATAAATTGTCCATCAGCAGGGTAAAAGACAGACTTGTGTCATGATGCTTGTGTTAAGTACTGTGTAAGGGTTCTAATCTCACTGCAGTCAACTGGTGTGTGTGTGTGTGTGTGTGTGTGTGTGTGTGTGTGTGTGTGTGTGTGTGTGTGTGTGTGTGTGTGTGTGTGTGTGTGTGTGTGTGTGTGTGTGTGTGTGTTTAGTGGTACATTATGATCATTGTATGATCTTTTGAACCACTTTTAATTCCACTAACACTTAGGAGAACATTTAACATAGCCCCATATATCCAACATCGTCTTTTTTCCTCTGGCCACATGAAATCCTTCCTGCAGAGGAATAGAGGATGTCATCTTCCACAATATGCATACATACATACATAATGAAGAAAAGTCCTTCTATTAGCCTCTGCAAGCCATTTCCAGACCACTGCATGTGTGATTGCTAATTCTGTCATGCTGTGGTGCACATTTCCCATATGGACATTGGCAGCATGTAATGCAAGCCAAGTACACACATACACACATAGTCTTACTGTCTTCCAATATATATATATATATATATATATATATATATATATATATATATATATATATATATATACAGAGAGAGAGAGAGAAAGTTTGTTTCAAATGGTATAATAATGGCTAGGATTTTATGTGATATTGTCCTATGACCCTATGAACATTTGACATATCAATGTTGCTATCACTGGCATGTGCTATGTTGAGGTGTGGATATACAGTATGCCAACAAGAGAGTATTACAATCTGTGATGTGAGCTAGCGTACTGATGGTCACTGCTACCATTTCATTATATGTTCCTTCTATAACAGCTGTAGTCATAAGCCTCCTGAGAACTGTTGACATGGTGTGATGCACTTTTATGTATATTGTTGGTTTATTAAGACATGTGCTGTTGTGGAGCAGATCAACATTCTGTACTATTTTCATTCAACCATTACAGTGGCACTTGCAGTGTGGCACAGGCATGCATGTGCCTACTTGCAATGACTAAGTGCTCCATGACAGATATCAAAATATATCCAGACTGATTACACGGGCACTAAAGTCTTGTTTCATCTACATATTGTAATGTTGTGATATACACAACAATGTTACATGTATTGATTCAATTGCAGCCTTGTGGAATTCATGGTATGTGCGGTTGTGTTGCTATTCTCTAGGATTATTGAGGTGGTCAGCAGCACCATTGTGATACCATCAGCATTTGCTTCAGGAAATGTTCTGCATGAGCCACAAACAGCTTTGTAATGTGTCCTAATATGTCATCAGACTGCTCAAACATAGCTGTCCCAAGAAACACATATAGGCATATGTTGTGCAATAGATGTAATTGCGTGCATTGGTACAGTTGTATGACTATGTGAACAGTACAGTATGTGGCCTGAGATGTATGACCAAAGTTGTATTTGGAGGTGCTTTCACAAATCCTTTATTTCAGTGACTGTGAAATGTTAAGGGGAATACACAATTGAGCACAAAGCTGTTTGTGGATGCCACCAGCCATACTCAGCTAGAGAAAATAGACAATCTGCTAGCTGATAGTTTGTCTCACACTTCATCCCTCTGTTGCCACTAGCCATCAGCCAAAGTATACATGCAAACAATATTCAGTTTGTCTTCTCAGGAGAGCAGCTCATCTATGTGATCTCTATGGCTAATAACCTGTGTTTAGATCAGAATCAATGTGCCCTGGCAACATCCCAGGTTGCCTATAGTGTGACTTAAAATGTGACCCAGCAGAGACAGTTGGATCCCTACTTCAACACAGCCTCCAGACAGCCTATGTTCTTGTAGAAACGTGTAGAGCAACAGTTATCCATCTGATTGGGGGGGGGGGGGTATCATCACCTGATGCATGGAGTTATAGACCCATACTACTGACTCTCCTTATCTGTGAGGTAGATCAATGACTCATCATGGACTTATCAAAATGGACACAGGTAATGCCCCAATTGTGTACCAAACCCATGTTTGATTTGTCAAGACTACGTCATGTCAGTTACAGCTGTTTGATGTCTTCAAGAAGGTCACCAGTGGCATGCATGAGGAAAACACTATCATCCTGCATAACTTGACCTGGCCAAGGCATTTGACACAAATCCACACTCAGGTATTGCAGAGAAACTATCTCAAGTGGGCAAAAACACCTATGTCACCAAGTGAGTAGACAAATGGATCACATACTTGATGCATAATGTCAAAGTGGTTGAAGTCACCTCTATCTAGAGTCCAGTGACCAAGTCTCTACCTCGAGATACTGTATTAGGCTCTTTCCTGTTCATTATTTAAGTCTCAGAAGTCAAGACTAACTTACGCATTTTTTGTCTAACCAGCTTTGTGGAGGACAGCAAATTGTGTACAATAATTGAAACCAAGATTCATATTGGTATAAAGCAGACAGTATTAACACACATAAAGCATTGCTTCCAGAGCCTTGGAGACAAGGTAGATGAACAAAAATCATGGAGGGATTTGTTCCTTTATGAAAGTCATGGAAAGAATTATCATGGAAAAGATGAATAATGACATAGGAAATGTCTAGACATTGGACCCAACCAGGTTTGGTTTCATCAAGGGCGAGTCATGCCTACTCAGTATGGAAGATGTCTTTGAGAAGGTCACCAAAGCAATGGATTATGGCAAAATGGTTCACACTGCCTACCTTGATGTGGTCAAGGCATTTGACACAATCCCCCACTCAGGCATTGTTGACAAACTTAAGAGGTTAGGTGCAAACCCTTATGTCACTCAGTGTATAGCCAGGTAGCTCACAGACAGGACCTAGGAAGTTAGAATTGGGGAGTCCTCCTCTACAAAGAGGTCAGTCACAAGCAGGGTCCCTCAGGGATCGATCCTGGGACCACTCCTTTTTGGCATTTACTTCTCTGACATCAAGGCCAATGTCATCTGCCTCTGAATGACTAAATTTGCAGATGATCGCAAATTAGGAGCTGTCATTGAATCACCCACTGGCAAAAATGTTCTCTAGGAAGGGCTGACACAGGCAAACAACTAGTGCCAGAGCCATGGACTAAACCTAAATGCCAAGAAATGTATAATAGTATCCTTCAGGAAGTCATTCACGTCTGGTAACTATCATATTGGCAAAACACCCCTAAGAGCTGATGCAGTAGTTAGGGACTTGTGGACACATATAGACAGTAATCTAGCCTTTGACCATCATGTGTCTACAGTACTGAGGAAATCATTTTATGCTGCACAACTTATAAACAAAGGTATGGAATCTAGGTCCAAGGAAATCATAGTTCCACTGTATTCAGCATTTATCAGACCTATCATTGAGTACAATGCTCCCTTTGGTATCTATCTAAACAGGCATGTCCAACAACTGGGGCGTCCACAGAGGTTCCTCACTAAAAGAATACAGGGTGTAAGTAGCATGTCCTTTGCAAACCACCTCAAGGCCCTATCTCTGTATTCTGTCTCCTACAGGCTGTTGAGGGGAGCTCTATGCCTGGCATGCAAGGCATTATCAGACCCCACTCTGATGGACCTCTTGCATATCCAGAAAGCAAATAGCACCAGAATTAACCATTCTAAGCATTTAAATCTTGCCTTTGATATAAATAGAACCTGCCAAAGAGACAGGTATGTATCCCAGACACTACTCCATCTATGGAACAGGCTCCACAACCATGTGAAGCAGAGTTCCTCCCTAACCTAATTCAAGTGTAACTTGGACAATTGGATGAGGAACAGGAAGTTCATCATTGGTTTGGCATCTATGTCTTTAATGGACACAGGTAACCTGTAACTGGTTTATCTCCCAGGCCCCTACTTGTAAATGTTTCACCTCCTAAGCCCCTGCTTACAATTATCAAGCATAACAGAACTTGTCAGAGATTTGGGATGCGTAGCTAGGCTTAAAAAGACCTTTGTGATCATTAACCTAGTAAAGATATATGAACCTATAAAGCAAATACACAAGCTAATTACAATATAGACAGCACACACCTATGAGAAGACCAAGTGGTACATGACCTGGGTACTCAGGTAGATAGTCTGCAGAAATTCCATCAGCATGTGTCTATAGTGGTGACAAATCCCTTTTGTGTAACATGACTCCTGAGTATGGGCAGGACATCCACATCAAAGGACATTATAGTCCCAATGTTTTCAGTACTCATCATACCAATAATTGAGTAAAATGCACTCTTTTGCATTTAACTCCCAACATATGTTTTGGGGATGATTTATTAAAGTGCATCACTGTTGCCATACTGAGTTCCCAGAGATCTTTTTGGCCATAGCTAAGTATTCTTTTTGATGTGTAACCATTAGGAGTTGACAGTGCAGAACTCCCTTCAAGGTGTTATATAATATGTATATGTGATACATATTCCTGTGATGCACTCAGTAAATACATAGCTCATTAACAATGTTGATGGCATGAGTTACATTCATGGAAGTATGTATTGTGGCATATATATGCCATACAAACTTGTCAGCTAGCCAGGATTGCTCCTAATTTAAACTATAGGTGTAACAGTGTCCCTTTTAACACCTTCAAAATGTGTTAATTTTTGAGGAAGGTATGCTTGATGCCTCTTATAGATTACTGACAAACCATGACAGTTGTACAAATGTGCTCATGCAGAACATGTTTAATAATTCACAATCACATATTTTATGTTGATTACTCAGATTAATGGTGGTATTATTCTGATATTGTCCATGATTATGCATGCTTCTGTTTACTGTTGTCCATGAGCCTGTTGCTATGCTTCCTGTTTGGTTGAGACCTATGCTGACATTACATTTATATTCAAGCAATTCATTTTGCACATCTTCACAATATGCACATACCCCTATTGTGTATACTGTCCTTGATAAATGTCCTCTCCAGTGATCATGTTGGGGTGCTTATATCACAAGCTATCATCTCCATTGATACGTGACCTTGTGTGACAGTCACGTAATATACAATAACTGTGTGATGATATGACTAAACCCATACAGGAAGTGTAAACAGCAGGATGTTCTGTAGCAGGGGCTATGCTCTTGAGTGCTATTAATGTTGATAAAAACAAGAGAATGATAGAAAAATACATGGATAGTAGTGAGTAATGGCATGAACTATCTTTAAGTTTTATTAAAGGTACAATTCTAAGCATGTAATATCAGTGCAATTGAAATGATACTACATTTAGGAACTAAGCATACTATGCCCGTTATGAAAACATTGTTGTGTTAGGAACTGGGATGTGAACAATTGTAGGGGAACACATTCAAAAAAGAGATAGGGTACACACACACACACACACACACACACACATATATATATATATATATATATATATATATATATATATATATATAATGTGTGTGTATGTGTCATTTATATAAAGCTTAACTATGGGGATGAGTAATGAAGACAGTATGACAAAAAGGTAAATGGCTGAAAGTGATAAATAATAGTGGAAGTTTCTGGTAAGGATACTGCAAGGATATACCTTAGATAGTAAAAGAAGAAAAAAGTGTCACTTCAAATGCATATAGAGTCCACCAGGAGACTGTACCATAACAGATATGCATCTATGTAAAAACATCTGTGAACCTCCCTTCTTAAAGACAAATAGTAGATAAACAAAATTCCTCTTTGCTTATACATTGTCACTCATTGATGAAAACAAAATAAGTATACTTAATATACCACAAAATCCTGATGCACATTGCATATATTTCTTAAATTCACTGAAGTGAAATCTTATGTAGCTACTGACATAGAATGGACAAAGCCTATAATCCATTACTGTAGGTTATAAATGAAAATGAGTACTAGATAGCATTGATTTCATATCAGCTGTGGATTTTTTAAAATCATTTTTGTGATACAGAAATTTAATATGATTTCAAGTTTGCAATATCTAACTTAGTGTCCTTGACACTTAACTGGTTCAAAATATAAGCATCAAGCAAAAAAATAAATACAGCAGATACATAACTTTTCCTGCATTTCTCCTTGGGAAATAACCTACAAGAACTAATACAATACTTAATAACATTTGGAACACAATAAGCTTAACATTTCTTAAAATAAATGTAAGAATACAGTTGAAATGCTGGTTTGTAGAAGTAGGGTTTCGTTTGATACAGTAAGTAGATATATGCATTTTGTAAAATCCATTAAAATACAGAATCCTTTTTATTTTTATTTGAATAAGACCCACAATATAGTCCTAGTCAAACATTGTTTTTTTTTTTTCATTAGAACTCATCTCTCAGTTGGCTGCAAGCAAGTCAACAGTAGAAAAAAAAATGAAAGTCTGTAATTCATATAGAATCATGTACTGCTCGGTGTGGAACTGCCAGGGTACATGCCACTCAACATGCAGAGAATAATTGCATTAATGCTCTGGCAGTGTAAAAAGAGTCTGACAGATATGACACTAGCATAACCTCCTTAATATACATCTGTTAGCTCCCTTTGAATATAGATGCATCATTTTCGCAGTCATGGTGGAAATATTCTGCCACTCTACTCTCATAAATGTATGGCAATTAAATGAATAAATAAGCAAATCTTGGCTGAAACATTGAAAGAATGCAATAAACACATGAAACTCTATGCAACATAATTCATGAAAAATGCTCTATTAGTATTTGGAAAAAAGTCACATCACTCCTCGATGTGTAAATTATCAGATAAACAATAAACCCCATATCAAACAAAAACTTTGTCCTATATATGCTATAATTTTTTTGTTATTTATGATCTGATAATTTGCTTTTATCTGACAATATAAAACACAGTCTCATCCACAACCTTGTATAAAGAAACTGCAATAATTCTCAATAGGTTTTGACAGAAATCTAGTCCCAGGACCCTATGAAATCCTTAGCCCCTAACATTTTTCTTCTTGAAATAGCATATTGAAAAGATGTCTAGAATTATTAAAGTTCATATACAGGAACATTTTACAGATATTAGAACTAGAAATTCCATTAATCTTGTAGCCCAGCATTTACTAGAATAGTAAGAGTCTGCAAAAACCATGGTTATGTTTTGTTTTATAGGAGTTATTTTTGTGCAATGTGGGGGCATCCTTAAGAACTTGTTGAACAAAATGGAAACCAAATGTATTTTCAAATTCAATATGTTATATGTAAGAGGTTTGAATTTGGATACTGGATACAATATATTATTTTTAACTGTATGTGTAATTTATGAAGGTGATTTTGTTATGCAGACATGACCATACATTATGGTATTCACTTCTTTTTGAAATATTTCATTTTAACTTTGAAAATCAGTTAATGTCATTCTGTTTGTTTTGTAATTAAGGCCTTTTGTCTGCAGTAAGGTTCTTGCTGGTAGCAACAGATTAATGGTGTGTGCATGCGTGTGTGTGTGTGTGTGTGTGTGTGTGTGTGTGTGTGTGTGTGTGTGTGTGTCTGAGTTTGTGTGTGTGTGTGTGTGTGTGTGTGTGTGTGTGTGTGTGTGTGTGTGTGTGTAAGGTATAGATGTAGCAAGTTATGGTTACTATCATAAATCATGGCTATTATTTTTCTATTTCATGTTATTTACCTATATCTGAACCATCCATGTCCTTAATACTTTTTGTTTTATCACATCACCTATGCATGTAAATGTATATAATATAATTTCTTATTTGTTAAATTCTTTTGTAATGGAGCTTTTCTCCCTGGGCCTCCACTGAAAATGGGCCAGTGACCCAGTCGGACTTTGTTGGTAAACAAACATAAAGTAAGTAAAAAAATAAATAAACTTGGTGAAAAAGAAAAAAATATTATTGATAGAAAAGCACCCCCTCTCTTTTCTATGAGCTGAGTCATAATAACATGCAGCACCTACAACAAAAAAATGTTGATGTAGCAACATGTCAAAAACATGCAGAAGCAGTTTCACAGATGTGACATGTTCCTGTCCAACCAAAAATACATAGGAGCAGTGTTCTCCCCTAAATGGTTTGTTTATAAGCCAGCCTATGGTGGTAGGGAGGGAATGTTGCTTTGGCAGAATACCAAGTAAAAGAAGAGCCTGGAACACAAACGGCAGAATCTTCCCATCCAGATTTTCTTGTTTTACATTCCATTAGAGATCTTATAATGCAATATATTCCTAGTGTGACTAGAGTAATACAGCACAATTGCCCATATCTACTGTTATCACAGACTCTGAGTCAGTCTATTTCTCCATCTCTTCCCCTAATGAGAACACATACAACAAGCTGTCAAGCTCTCATTCCTTCCCAACCAGACCAGCTGTGTACTGCATTAGGCTCTTCACTGAAATGCAATAACTGGCACAACAGTCAGAACCAAAAGCTGTCTGCCAGATATCAATGTACTTCTGCAGTCCTTTTTAAATATATTTTGCATCACTAATAATAGTCACATATTCCTTGCCAATGAAATTGTTTCTCCTGAGTTTTCCCAGAGTGCCACAACAGTAAATCACTTTTCCTTGCACTGTTTCTTCAGCCACTGTTTATTCCTTCTGCCCATTATTTCCTCAGTAGTACAGTACACTGGTAGGACTTTTAAGAGTGCCACTGGACATCCGGCACCTTTTCAGAAATCACCCAGGGTATCGTCATTTCCATATAGTCTTCTACATATTCCACTGTGAGATCATCTGCTGCTGTCTACATAAATGCATAGTTTTAATCTGTTACTTAGTCACCTGTTCAGAAATGGGCATTTTAAGTAAGTCACTGCTTTACAGTTTCAGACCTTGCCACTTTTCACCTTTTCCCTTATAGCAGTACTAGTATTCCTTGGTAACTATTTGTTTGAACTCTAACTCTGTTCCTCAAAGCTACAGTTTAATTTGTTTTGTGACCTGCCTGTTGTTTCTTTTTCTCCCCTTTTCATTTTCCCATTACCTTTAAGTCACTCTTACTTTTAAAACAGCTATCTGTCTATCAACTCCTTTATCACTTAAGCATTATCTCTTTTATTCTGAAAAGCACACTCATACTGCTTGTCCTTGCAATCTTCCATTCAAACTGATGTTTCTAAAAAGAGGCACCTCTTGCCTGCCTCCTTTGATGTTACTCTAGCTTTATTTGCTGCCTCAGTTGTTACTCAGTTATATCAAACCACACTATAAAATATAATTTCTGTCCCTGTCATGTAGCTGATGACTTACTAAAGCGTCTCCTGCCCTATTAACTCTAACTTATATGCTCTCACTAATATAACAGGTCATTCCTTAAAGCCAGTTCCTTATTCCATTTGTGTTATCATGACTCAGCTTTGTCCTCTGACTGACATTGCAGCTTCCTGTCCTACATTACTTTCTTACCATGTTTCTTCCCACTTACTACTGCATCCTACCTATTTCTCCAAAATTCGCCTAATAATTACCATTCCAAGTGTATCTACTATGCCACTTATCACTTCGTCTAACATTCTGCACTGCAGTGCTATGAATTGATGATTTTTTTTTAATTAAACAGAATTGCAATCCATGAAGTAATGCCACAGCCCTATGATACAAAAGAAATGACTATATGTAGGTAGATGTAATAAAATAAAGCACATCTCAACTTTCTAGATTTTGGCAGAATCTCCAAAATTTTTCTCATATTATTGTTTTTTTCCCCATAAAGTCTGTGGTCTTCTGGGAATAATCAAAGATGTAAGTCTGTAAATAAGTACAAATATTGAAGTTTCAGACTTCATTTCCTTCAGAAAATGCATGCTAATGAAAAAAAATGTTATTCTAGCAACTTTCTGCCTATGCCATTATTTGTGGATTTTCCAGAATTCTTGTATTAATAGGTTGAGAGGTATGAAAGAGACCTATTGTCCGACTTCACATTGGCCTGCAGTGTAGCTCATCAACAAGGATTTCCAAGCTTTCTATAATTATCATATTTCTCGGGTTGTATAAAAGAAAAAGGTAAGCTTGGTGTTTTTGAGCAGTGAGACTTTTTAATCACAAAGAGAAATACTACAACTTGGATTATGAGATCAGAATAAATTTATGTTCTGTAAACTCAATCTTTTAAAGAAAACAAAGAAAATGTCTGACTATAACAGAAAACACTACATAAAAATGTGAAAAAAATTTAGAGAAATATCTGTATTCTCTAAGGAATATGATTCATATTATTTTGTATTAATTGCCATGAGACACTATTGTCTGTTACATAAACTAAAGCATATTAAAATGCAATACTTGCATGGCATGTATACTATCAACACAATGCCAGGTTCATTTGTTAAAGGAAGTTGAAAGACTAAACATTTCAGTTTGCACAAAACACGGTGATTAATAATGAAATGTAATTCCAGTCACTGTCAACGTAACATAAGTCTACTCAAAAAGCAAATCTATGGGCTTTAAGGTAGGGCAACAGGAAACCTTTGATATATTGTAAAACTTCAATAGTACATGATCCTGGGAATTATGTGGTAGATATAACACTTGGACTAAGCTTAAATTAATCAGCAGAGATGAGACAACTATGCTGTTTAACTTGAATAGCATATGATTCTGGGAACCATATAGAAATCTGAAATCTGTGACTGTGTTTAAATTAAACAGGTCAGACAGTGAGAAACTATGATGCTGCTCACTTCAACCATTGAGAAGTCATAACACTTGTCCTAAATAAACTCTTTAGAAACAGCTTGAAATATTACAATGTTATGCTAAAAAATTCCCATACAGAAAATTAATTGGATGAAATAGGCCTCAGGAGCTTAAAATGACTGTCTGCCAAGTAAAATGGTGAATGAGTTCAGGTTTTAAAATAGCTAAACTTGTTTTGAGCACATCCACATCTGAAGGTAAGGACAAAGGTACAAAACACTGATTTTGGCAAAATATTGCCTGTGTATTTCTCTTTATTACAGCTCAAGAAGTCTTCTTCATAAACGAACATAACAGAAAAATGTTTATATTGTAAAACTTTTTTCCTTCTTTCTTTACTCAAGAAAGGACATATGCAACATTTGCTTCTTCTTCTTATGGGAAATCCAAAGACACTGCTCATTTTAAAAGATATGCCCAGAGTTGCACAGTCACTAAGTTGAGACTGTGAAAATCAAACCTCAGACTGTAGGCTAAAACTTGCTGACAGTTCAAAGTTTAACCAAACGTGGAAAAAGGCCAAAGAAGAACTTGAAAAAATGCATTAGGCCCTTGAGTGGATCACACCATAAGCTCCATACCTCTTAAAGAACTGTACCAGTTCCAGTGCGACAAATTTTTTTAAATGAAAGCCTAAAAAATAAGCATGTACCTAAGGGACTAAGACTATACACATTTCTGAATGGGCTTTCAATGGGGGGATTCCGAGATAGAGGAATTGTTGTCACTTTTTGATGGTTTTCATTTTAAGTTAATGCAGTTTATTGTTAAATGTAATGACAGATAAGTGAACTTTTTTGTGAACTAGAAAAACTTAATGAGGAAATTATTAATGATTTACTCTTTGAACATAATACTTCTAAGTATGATAGTATTTTCACGAGTGGTAAAAAATGTCTCTGTTAATTTAGATAGGAAGAGGCATAAATTGAGTAGCGATAACCAAGACTATTTAAATAATAAAGCCTACCCCTTCTCTAAATCATATGCGAAGACAAATTATGATCAAGTACAGGTATGTGGGGTGGATAATGAACAAGTGGGGGAGCATGAGGTGTATTATGATTCAAATAATTTTCAGCATAAACACTACTCAGACAACAGAAATGGTAATGTCAACACTGATATTATACAACAACCCCCCATTAATATTCCAAAACGTGCATGCTGATTGGTCAGCATACATGTTGTAAATCAGAGTTATACTAATGGAAAAAGGTCCAGTCGCCTGGACGTTTTCCATTAGTATAAGTCTTTTTTTACAGCAACGGAGAACGCAAGATCTCCGTTGCTTTTTACACACTGTCTCGCGATGTTAAACGAGTTTAACATAGTGAGACAGCTTTAAAAAAGTAACGGAGATCTTTCTATCTCCGTTGCTTTTTTTAAAGGTGTCTCCTTATGTTAAATGGGTTTAACATAGCGAGACAGCAAAAGCATTGGAGATTCTCCATTGCTTTTTTTAAAGCTGTCTCGCTATATTAAACTCCTTTAACATAGCGAGACACTTTGTAAAAAGCAACGGAGATCCTGCTTTCTCCGTTGCTTTTTTTAAAGCTGTCTCGCTATGTTAAATGGGTTTAACATAGTGAGACAGCTTTAAAAAAAGCAACGGAGATTCCTTTTTTAAAGCTGTCTTGTAATGTTAAACTTTAACATATCGAGAAAGTTTGTAAAAAGCAACGGAGATGTTGCTTTCTCCATTACTTCTGCCCACAGCTCTGATGTACTGCGTAAGCATAAGCATGCGCAGTACATCACAACTGCTGCAGACTACCAGACAGCTGCGAAAGGGCAGCAAGGAGGCATTATACAATGCCATTGGGCTTTCAATAGGGGGATTCCGAGATAGAGGACTTGTCACTTTTTGATGGTTTTCATTTTAAGTTAATGCAGTTTATTGTTAAATGTAATGACAGATAAATTAACTTTTTTGTGAACTAGAAAAGCTTAATGAGGAAATTATTAATGATTTACTCTTTGAACATAATACTTCTAAGTATGATGGTGTTTTCACGAGTGGTAAAAAATGTCTTTGTTAATTTAGATAGGAAGAGACATAAATTGAGTAGAGATAACCAAGACTATTTAAATAATAAAGCCTACCCCTTCCCTAAATCATATGCGAAGACAAATTATGATCAAGTACAGGTATGTGGGGTGGATAATGAACAAGTTGGGGAGCATGAGGTGTATTATGATTAAAATAATAATTTTCAGCATATGCACTACTCAGACAACAGAAATGGTAATGTTAACACTGATGTTATACAACAACCCCCTATTAATATTCCAAAACGTGCATGCTAATTGGTCAGCATGCATGTTGTAAATCAGAGTTATACTAATGGAAAAAGGTCCAGTTGCCCGGACGTTTTCCATTAGTATAAGTCTTTTTTTACAGCAACGGAGAACGCAAGATCTCCGTTGCTTTTTACACACTGTCTTGCGATGTTAAACGAGTTTAACATAGTGAGACAGCTTTAAAAAAAGTAAAGGAGATCTTTCTATCTCCGTTGCTTTTTTTAAAGGTGTCTCCTTATGTTAAATGGGTTTAACATAGCGAGACAGCTTTAAAAAAAGCATCGGAGATTCTCCATTGCTTTTTTTTAAAGCTGTCTCGCTATGTTAAACTCCTTTAACATAGCGAGACACTTTGTAAAAAGCAACAGAGATCTTGCTTTCTCCGTTGCTTTTTTTAAAGCTGTCTCATAATGTTAAACTCCTTCAAAATAGCGAGAAAGTTTGTAAAAAGCAACGGAGATGTTGCTTTCTCCATTGCTTCTGCCCACAGCTCTGATGTACTGCATAAGCATATGTATGCGCAGTACATCACAACTGCTGCAGAATACCAGACAGCTGCGAAAGGGCAGCAAGGAGGCATTATACAATGCCATTATTTAAGAAAAGTAATTTTTTTTTTTCCCAAATACTGACATTGTATAATAGCAATAACCCACTTCTGGTTGTGGGTAATGCTGGATTTACCCACGGTTGTCTTTGTTTGGCCACTAAGGCTTCGCCCTCATGACTATACCACACCAACCATGGGTAAATCCAGCATTACCCACACCCAGGAGTGGGTTATTGCTATAATGATGAATATCTACCACTTAGAAGGTCGGAACATTTAGAAAATAAGAAAAGACAACAAGTTTTTTAGTCCGGAATCTACAACAGAGTTCCACGAGAGGCAAGGGGAAAACATGGAAATAAATACTAGTGTAACATCTACTAGTATTGTTACAGAACATAATGGCATTTTTAATACCCTTCAGGGTTTCAATATTTTTAACTACACATGTTTAGAATTAGATGAGAGATTTGTTATACTTTTTACAAAAGGTTTCAAATTTATACCTTCTTTTAGAATCAGTACAGTTGACATGGTTACATAACTCAAGTTATTTACTTGAAAGCTTAACTTTTGGTTAATGTTTCAAGACCAGGGTAATAACGGGAACTTAGAAGCACATAAAATACTGAGAAGAAAGAGTTGTTTTACCCTCCTTTATACCACTTGATTCAAGCATTTAAGAATGTTTGTATAACAGAGGTATATTCAGATATGTCTGATAAAAAAGGTAACAAAAGCAAAAAGAAGTTCAATTTTACTAGAGCTGAACACAATTTAATGCAAGAATTGAAAGCTAATGATGCAATCGGAATCATGAAGCCTGAGGGGTTAGTAATCTTTAATAAGGTTGACTATATTAACTCCCTTTCATGCACTCTGTCAGATGATACAAATGACTTTATTAATTGAGGATGCACTTCTACAGGGGGCTATTTCCAAAGAACTGTACAATTTCCTCCATGTAGACCACCCATATATACCTGTAGCATCTGGCATACCTAAAATTCACAAAGAGATTGAACATCCACCTTTAAGGATAATTATATCGACCAAAGGAGGAGTAACGCACCCCTTGGGGATATTTATTGACAGACTTTACAAAGAAGCACTTGACCCAGTAGATTATATTTTAAAAGATTCATGGGATTTTTGACAAAAATGAATTGCTCATGGTTTACCAAAAGCTGTTGTTTCTCCACAGTAGATGTTATTGATTTATTTACATCCATGCCACACGATGAAGGGCTTGAGTTATTCTATGAAGCAACTAGGGCTTTAACAAATTTTAATGACACACTCATAATTTTTTTATGATTGCTATGGAGTTTATTCTTAAGAACATTTTTTTTTCTGTTTGTGGGAGAATACTATTTACAGCTTAAGGGGGTGGCAATGGGGGCAAGTTGTGCCCCTTTATATGCAAACATGGTGTTATCTGCTGGGGAAGCTAAATTTGTTTTTAACACACATTCCCCTTGAAATGGTACACATACTTGAGATTTTTGGATGGCATTTTTATTCTTTGGAAAGCGACAGATGATCAACTGGTGTTATTTTTCAAAAATCTTAATGGGGTATGTGAATATTTTAAATTCACCTCAACAAATTCAGACAGTATGATTAACTATTTGGATATAACACTCTTTAAGGACAACGTGCAAGTTCTAGACTCTTTAGGAAACAGACATTTTCTAACAATTATTTGGACTACAAGAGCTGTCATCCCAATTTTATGAAAATAAATACTAACAAGGGACAATTAGTAAAAGCAGCACGTATGTGTTCAGATATAGTAAGTTTCAAATCGGAAACTGACATTATTATGAATATGTTTATTAGTAGAGGTTACCCCATTAACCTTTTGGGACTTATTAAATCAGAAATAATGGCAGGTTGGGGTACCAAATTAAAGCCATTACTAGGAGAAAGTAATTTGGCAGACACTATTATAAAGGATAAATCTTATAGTCAGCATAGTGACAGTATGGTAATACCATCTGGTGAGGGTGCAGCAGAGGTTAGGAAAATTATTTCCAGAAATTGGACAATATTCAAAGGTAACCCCAGTATATTGAATATTTTGAGGAATGAATTTTGTTTACAAAACTGGGAGAAATTTGAAATTGTTATTTGAGCAACCTATTTATTCAACACCCCTTCCTGACAAAGGTACGACTAATTGTGCTGCCTATAGACAATGTCATTATATCATAGAATACAGCAACATTGTTTTAAGGGAACTCAGTTATAAAGTCAGCTTAGCCAAGGGTAATTGTAACACCAAAGATGTGGCATACATTTCAATCTGCCAGACCTGTGGTGGTTACTATATTGGGAAAACAGAAAGGAAGTTCAAAACTAGAATTATGAACACCATTATGCAATTTCAAAGGAGAGCATCAATAATTCTCTATATAATCATTCACTTCAGTGTCATGGATTTACATGTTTTAAGTTCTCCATTTTGGAACATGTACCAGTACAACTTAGGGGTGGATGGTGGGAACTTTTTTTAGAGTTAAGAGAATTGTATTCGATTATCAAGTTGCAGTCCAATATACCACCAGGTATTAATGAGCATCTCTCCCTAACCCCTGTTCTTAAAAAGAGAGCTCTTGAAATATAATATATTTTATATAGATTATGGGCAATTGACTAGTTAAAGTATTTTTATTAGTTAAGTTTTAAGTTTTGTTTCATGTTATTTATGTGGTTATATTGTTAGAACATTTTATATATGTATGTCTTTAAAAACTGACACAACATTGGTAATTAATCACTCAACTCATATTACACTATAAATTGCTAGATTAGTGAGTATTTTCCAGTTCTGAAGAAGTCTCTACAAAATAACTGAGACAAAAGTGTTTAACTGTTTTTGGAAATAAAATTACTTTTGGTTTTACACATTGACTGGTACAGTTCTTCCAGAGGTATGGAGCTTATGGTGTGATCCACTCAAGGGCCTATTGCATTTTTTCAAGTTTTTGACAGTTCAAAGTTAAGATAAATAAACTTAGCACCACTCAACTAAACAAAAAGCTTTACTAACAATGCAGGCAGTCACACATAGTAATATGTAAAAACAAAATACTTAGCACAAGTAAATTAATAAATTCATATCAAAGAGTTCATTTTGCACATATAAGAAAACCATAGTTTACTACACATTTGAACTCTTTATTGAACTGTTTATTTTATTATAAGCCATTGTTTCCATGCCTTCATCTTTGAAAGCCACTATATATTTTTTTTCTTTTATAGAACTCCTTTGACAGCATAATTCAAGGTAGATAGAAAGTGACAACTGAAGTGAATCGAAGCTTATTCAACTAAGGGCACAGCATAACTGAATCTATCAGTTTACCCAAACTGGTCTAAGCCATCAGCAACAGTCAGTCCCTTTTGCAAGTAAGTAATATATATTTAACTGTCAAATGTAATACAGTAAACAGTCCTGAGACACAGAATTAACTATCCATTGTGTGATGTCATACAAAAGACAGAATGGAAAGCGGTGATGTTTTAGAATCTGGGTTTAAAAGCAACACACAAGACTGCAGGGATTGTCCAATGGCATCAGAACCAAGATACCCCCTGAGCCATAGATGGGAAAGTCATGCAACCAAGAGAAGTATATGGGATTTTAGTAACTCTGAATTTTCTTGGAAGGATGCTCTTATTTCTGATTTGAAAGAATAAGTTAATGTAGAACAGTAGTCAAAAGTCTATTGAAAGGGCACCAGGAAAATACAGAGCTGCTATCTCTTTATAATATGTGTTATTATACTAGCAGAATATTACATCTCACTGATGTGCAGTATCTGATGATGGGGAAGTACAGCTTGGTATCCTCCATTTTCAAATTCAATAGCTGCACTGAATTAGAGATTAGTTCACTTATCAACACTGCAGAAATTAGGGCTAGCATTTTTCTCTCACCACTATGTGTGCAAAACTCGTGCAACTTTATTTTTTTAATAACAGATTCCCTGCTACAAATATTTCTGCTTATTTATTAAAGTGATGCCTTATGCTTCTTTAACATCCCTATACCAATCTGACAGATTGACAACTTCTAATATATTTAAGTCATAATGTCTCTCTTATGGTGTCAGTTACTGCCATACAGATGAATTATCAACTGGTCACTATGTTCAGTACATTAACAAGCCAGTCCTCAACACCTTGAATAAGTGTACCAATAGATACAAGGAACTAAGTCTACATCTATTACACCTACATCATTCACCTAACAACCTTTCACATAGATATCCCTCCTTCAATGATATTTCTTCCCTCTCCTGTACTCTCAAACCCCTCCTTCACTACAGTGCATCCAATCTATTCAATAACTCCTGTATCAACTATTGCAAACTTAAAATTCTAAGTTGTAACATAAACTGTCCATTATCTAAACTAAAGCCAAAATACTATGTCATTAAATATACATAATTTAAGTAACAGAATTTCATGCCTGTGTATCCCATTATTCTCCTGACTTACTTGCCATCGCAGAAATCTGTCTCAAACCCCATTTAAAACATTCAGAAATACTGTCCACTGGCTTCAGTATTATCAGACCCAGTTGTCCTTTAAAGAAAGCTGGTGGACTTGCCCTTCTGCATCTAAGTCATATGAAATTATCCCATACACTAACACTATACCTAAATTCTATAATGCAGTCAAGCTAAATAAAACTTGTAAGACTCTTAGTGAATCAGGAACCATCTTGAGTCTTTTTTAACTAATAACAAACTTCCCTATCAGGATGGATTTCACAGGGACTAACTACATCCTTGTCAGGACAAGATGACAACAGTGATCTCCAAACTGTCCCTATCATGATGATAATGGTTTAGAAGAACTCCACATTAGGATGGTGCTACATAATATGAGATGGTAAAAGCATCCTTATTGGGGTGACCATTCACAAAGAAGGAGTTCTGCTTGTATACGAATGCTCCCTGTAGGATGAACTTAACATAGCAAAAACTAGAAAACATCCTTAATACAAAATGCTAAAACTTGCTCATCATGAGACTAGCTGCAACAGGAATGTCCTCTGCAGGACAGAATTAACCTATCAAAAATATTACTAAATAACTTTATTAGGACGAACCACGGCTTGCTTTTCCAGGAACTAGCCAATGTCCTAAAACCCTGCTTGGTTTTCTGGGACTGCTACTTTTGCAATTTGTTGACAGTCAATAATGCTGAATTACTCATTTCATATTTTAGACTTAACAACCGTAAACAGCTATGCATCATTGTCCTCTACATCCCCCAGGTAACAATATAAATACACTAGAAAACATACTCTGCTGGATAGACAATATTTTCCCAAACAAACAAAAAAAATATTAATAGGTGATGTCAATATCAACTGGCAGATTTCCCCCCCACAAAGTTTCCTAGCTGAAATATAAATTAATGCTCCAAAACATGATATTAAAACGCTCAGCATTAGTAGCACTCCTGAGTAGGTTATTGTCTGTGAACCCATCAATTATATCTCCTTAGGAACATTCTCAAACTCCCTTAGTGATCACAGACTTATAAATCATCGGTCTAAAAAACGCATATGTATACATTTACCACAAAAGAAGTAAAATGAAGGATGCTAAATTAAAATAAATATCAAATAGAAAGTTAATTCCCAGACACACAATCGTGTGTGTACTCCAAGGTAGCATTTTAGATCTTCTGCTATTCAATATTTTAATAAATTCTATGTTCACATTTTCTGATACGTCTTTGCCAATCAGATGTAAGTATGCACATTGTGTATATTGATATCTGCCTGTATTCTTTGTCTATATTTTTCTAAACATGTCTGCCTGAGTTTATCACTCAGTGATGTACGTACTGTCTCTTTTTTGGTATGTGGAGTTTTTCTCCCCGGGCCTCCGCTGAAAATGGACATATATCCAGTTGGGCTATCCCGGTCAAAAAATGTAAAATAAATAAATAAAAAAATAAATAAATGATCTTCACACCTCATCAAAACAAACCTTCCTAATACAATACGCAGACAACTACACCCTAATATGTTCTTATAACAACCTCACCAAACTTCAGCAAATAACTCAAGAAGGCTTCAGTTTCACTGAAATGTGACTCAGAAATGTCCAACTCCTACTTAACCTCAAGAAAACAAAATTATTATTATTCTTCCCCAAAAGTCTCAACCAAGGTAAATCCAGTTTCACAATCACCACTATAGAATTGGCCTAACTATTGACAATAACCTTAAATTTGACCTTCATATGTTTATTGCCATAAGAAGACATCTAGGGATGCTGTACAGAAGGAAACAGTACCCCAACAATTCTATGTAGGTTGACCTCGTGAATACCTATCAACTTTCCATTCTTCTCTATGATGCAGTCATAGTTAATCTCCAAACAATAATTAAACTAGAAAAAATGCTACAATAAAGGTGCATGATTTGCTGCCAGTAAACCCCATTCATCCCATTACTTTTCCATCCACGACAAACGTAACTGACTACAACTATCCTATCATCTTCTCTACACCCAGTTTTTCACAGCTTATAAACATATAAACAAACAAGCTGACTGCCTTGCTTTTAACGCTCTTCTTCAAAACTGCCTTCCCAATTGTCCTCTGTGTTCAAATAGTACAAATCTTATTTCAGTTCATAAACCACATAACACAGCTGGCCACTGCCTTACATTTCACTGTGTGACAAAAACATGTAGCTCATTCCCATTAACTATCATGTCCTTACCTAATATTCAAACCTTTAAATCCTCACTAAAAACTTTCTTCCAAAACTCATGGCTCTGCTCCATATGCAGTCTAGGTTGATGTTTCACTTCACAGTCCAACCTTTCTTTGTCTCATCTCTATTACTCCCTCCTTTTTCTTCTCATCTCAACCTGCCTTACCAACAGCATTCAGCATACTCTGTCCTTTACTTAATTTGCATTTACTATTTCCTATCATCTTCTCTGCCCATCCCCCACTCCTCCAATTTTACTAACCTTCTACCCCCTCCTCTTACTCTACCACTCCTGTTATCTCACCTCTACCCATCCTTTACTAAAGCACATCTAACATTCTTAAACTCACATAGTCTAATTTTTCTTGTCACTACTTGTTATATAAAAAGGTTTTATTTGGTAATAATGACTGTACTTTTTATTTTCTTATGCACCTTGGAGCTTTTCTCTCGTGCTCTCCACTGAAAAGGGTTTTCTATCCAGTCTGACTTGCTTGATCAACAAATGTCAATAAATCAAATAAATAAATCCTATGATGACATTTTTTTAAGGAAGGTAAGTTATTTATTTAAATAATATGACAGGGTAACAGCAATTCAGAATGTCTGTTATTGTAGACAATATATATTTTGCCCATAGTTAACAGCATGTAAGTGGGTCACGCAGAAAGCACCCTCATTATCAAATAGTGTTCTCTTCAGTGGGTTAAATATATAAATTACCCACTGCTTCCCATGGTATACTGCCTTATTGTACCTCTACCTTAGATTCTCTTTTAAACAAAAGATTTAACCTCCTGCCTTTCATTTAGGATTTCATTCCTCCTCCTTCATGCTATGTCCTACATGCCTTATCTTCATCATTTGCGAATAAAATGTGTACAGCCCTGCTGTAAGCTTGTCTGTGTATGTATATTTTTTCAGTGCCTCTTTCTCTTATGACGTCAATATCATATGCTGCCTGATATATCATATTGGAATTACATTCAACTCTTCTTCATCTCTTGAATACTTTTCTGGTAAAATGCTTGTCAGTATGATATATGCAATGAATGCTTTTATTTTCTTTCTCTCTCTCTCTCTCTCTCTCTCTCACTCACTCACTCATTTTTTCTTCCTTCCCTTCATTCATTTTGCAATGTTTAAACAAATGACTGAATCTTTGAAATAAATTACCCAGTATTAAGTACTGTATTTTAAATAAAACTAAGCCTCCTAAGCTGGACAGGATGTGTCAAGACACAAGAGACAAAAGAGCAGCATTTTGGAATACCAGACATTCTGAAAAAAAGGCAAAGGAAACAAAACTGAAGCAGATTGTTTAAAATTAAATAAGGTTAAATGAATGGGTCTTAGCAAAGAATGAAAAAATATACAACTATCAAACTGGAAGAAATGCTTCTGTTCGCTAACTATAAGTAAGAAAGCAGCAGCAAATATAAATCAATTTCAATTTGGTACTTTAGCTGAACTCACTGAGCAAAACAAAGTTCTGGTATTGTGGTCTGTATCACAAAAGCCATCATATGACAATGTAAAAATGATAAAGGGCAAAATAATGGCAAAAAAACAAAACAATTCGTTCACATCAGTATCCTTCATTTCACAGCACTCATTGTGATTCTGAGACCTTAACGAATATGTGGAAGCCTCACCTGCAAAGGTTTCTGCACTATAGTAAGCCTGCCAGATATAGAGACATCTCTCTCCACCTACAGTTTTCCACTGATGGGGGTTGTAGCATGGACAGCTGACTCACAGGGAAAGTCACATGAAATTGCAACAGTTTGGAGGAGCAGATAAACCTCCCCTGAAATTTTCAGCATCTGCAGGTTAACTGACAATTAAATTCTCTGACTTGCATGGAGGAAATAGTTTACTTTTAATGGCATATACCCAGTCATCCCTTTGGACTGGTTTTTGTTCATGCAATGACTACAGGCAAGTATAATGGAAGCATGCTTGTGCCTTTGTGTATATGTGTTCATTTCTGTGTACATGTCTGTAGGGGCATAAATTAAGCTGAATGCATGAGAGTGGACATACCAATTTATATCTGGGTGATTGCACTACCACAGTTAAAAATGGCAAAGGGTGTGTGCGTGCGTGTGTGTGCATGTGCGTGTGTGTGCGCGCACGCATGTGTGTGTGTGTGTGTGTGTGTGTGTGTGTGTGTGTGTGTGTGTGTGTGTGTGTGTGTGTGTGTGTCTGTGTGTGTGTGTGTGTGTGAATGTATGAAGGAATGTAAGTGAACAGTGCCAAGTGTTTGAAAGGTGGTGGTATGTGTGAAAGTGTTAGCAGTGCTTATTTGCCGGGAAGATATCAGTATGTGTGCTCATGCATGAGTGTGTGTATGTGTGTTCGTGCTTTGTAGCTATATGTGCACATGTATGTATGTATGCATGCTTGTGAATGTTGGAAAGTATCTATGCAACTGATATCCATGGGCTGATAGTGGAAACACTAATATGTTCAGGTCTGTCAGCAGAGTGATCATTTCAGAGATGCAGTAATTAGTCACTAATGAAATGTTACTCTAATTGACTAACCTGTCTTATCTAATTAGTGTGGATGGAGAGAAACTGTCTAAATCATTTTAATGTCTAATGCACATTCTCCTTCATTCATTCTCCAGTAACTATGTTAGCCTGGGTCACAGGATGCCAGACAATATTGATCACTCAGCAAAAGCAACACAAAGAAACTAATCTTGTATATAATGGCAGTCCATTAGACAGACATTCACACACATGATCATATGAATGGCAGTATAAAGGGAACCAGTTTACTTACAGCATATCTTTGGGATCTTATGAAACTAAGCATAAGGATCCCATGTTTCGCAGTGTCAAAAACTGCTGTGAAATCAGACAGGACTAAGAATATAAACATTTAGCCCTCGCCATAATGAGGTCATTAATTGCTCTAATAAGGTAATCTCTGTCTTGTGCTTTTTCTAACTGATAAGGATGCAGGAAGCTATGTGATATCAGATATGAAATCAGATGAGCATAGACCACCCTCTCAGTAACCTTTTCAACAAATGGAATGCTTGAAATAAGTGATTTATATAGATTACTGCTTAGTACTAAACTAACTGCCCTTGTGGGTAATTTTAAGCCTAGCCACTTACCCCATGTGAGAATCAAACCTTGTAACTTGTGTCTTTAAAGAAAGTACCTTGACCATTATGTCAACCTCCCACCCTTAGTAATAAAGAGTTCTTTCCTCCTGATTTGTGTAGGCTTCTGCAACTGTAAATTCTGGTTTCCTTTCTCAATTTCACAAATAATTTTACTTTAATCTCTTGCAGAAACATCAGTTGACTGGACTGATAGCATTCCCATTTGAATCATTAGTTTTATACTCAATTTATGGATCCATTTTTCCTTTAGACAGCAATAGGTCTATGACATATTATAAGCCAAAGGAGATACCAGAGGCACAATCTTATGTACCATCCCTGGCAGTTCAACATGGGTGATAAACTCACCATTTCTGCCACTGCTCCCAGGATGGAGCCACAGGCTTATCCTTCGGGGCAAAACTAGTTGAGGGGCCTGGTAGTACAGAGGCAGCAGAGTGGTGCTATGGGTTCTGCACCAGATGCGCTGGGCAGCGGTGCTGTAGTCTGTGGAGTGGGGGAAGGGAGATCCCATGAGACAGTCCTACCCTGCTGTGCTGTGGGAAAAAGAAAAAAAAGAGAGAAAAGGGTTGGGGAGAGAGAAAAAATGGAGAACGTTAATAACGTCAAATGTGACACACAAAGCACTGATACAGTTAGTTGACTCTGTTTTGTTACCTGTACTTTAGCACTACAGACTACTAAGAAGTTTCTTCCCTACTTTTAAGACTACCCAGTTTATAACAGCGGCACACTGTAGTACAGAATGCAGCCACCAGTCCTTGAAGTGTGCACAAATTAATGTTCCAGTTATCCTGATTACAGTTTACAGAAGGTCATTTATGCCACTGGTATAGAGATATGAAGTTACATTCCAATAATGATGAAACTGTAATAGTATTCTGTATTTGGGAAGTGCGTTTTTTGAATCCACAACCGATGACTACTATAAAATACTGTAGTGTTCTTTTGTCCTACAGACTCCTGCATGCATACTTTCCTTTTACAGTTTAAAGATGCGTGATCACTGTTATTTGAGTATATGGAACCTTTGCTTTGTGCTACAGACTAAGGCATGCATAGTTGATTTTACAGTTGGGATATGCATGCTCAATTTGATGCAACTGTATTAAATACCAGGTAAGCGGTCCTTAACTTTTACTGCTACAATTTACTATACAGATTATTATTATTATTATTGTTATTATTAAAATACTGTTAAGGCAGTACTGCTCTGATGCATACATACCACCACATGCTTCTCCCATCCTTACTAAACACATGGCATGGGACTGAACATTCGAGATTCGCTCTTCAGCAGCTGTGGAAAAAAAAAAACAGAACAGAACACCATTATGTATACCAGTCTTGGCTATATTCAGCTTTTAACTCTTACAATTACTCACTGAAATATATACTTTTACATCTGTGGGGTGTCCCCTCTCTGAATTTCCCTAATCCAAAGGTCGAGGGTATCCTATTTTCTCCTCTTCAGGTCATTCAAGTGATATCTCCATTGCTCACCAGTGTAGGGGTTACTTTAGCACTGATTAAATCCCTGGCAACACTATTCCAGGCTTTGGATTTATATTCTGAGACTGAATAGTCCCACTGCAGCAACCAGGGCCCATGCTCTTTAACTAGGAGTCAAACAAAGTATTTTGACTCCTGGACACCCCAATGCTGCCCCGAAAATGCACACCCTCTCCAGCAACTGCTAACATGCCTGCCATAGTTCAAGCTCAATGGTTAATGAGCATTTCCTGCCAACTGCATTTTACATGCTGCTGTTTTCTCACCTATTGCACAGCTCATGCTTACTGAGAGTGTGCACAGTTTGGGTTTGCAACATTTGAAAATGTTGAGCATCACTTACCATCATGCAAACATGATAGGTGTGGGTGCACACTGACGGGCACAGTGTTTACATGATAGTAAGTGATGTGCAACAGTGGAGAATAATGCAATTTCTAGATTATGAGGTATACAGGCACTAGTGTGCTAGTGAAATGTAGCATATATAAGGTTCTACTACATTTACAGCTATTACCACAAGAAGGTTGAGAAAACAGTTGAGTATGTTGCACTGCATTGTTATAATTTGCAATGTCACAACAGTAAAACAGAATTTGTACACCAAGTACTCCACACCTACACTTAACACCTGCTGCCACAGGATTACTGAAATGATATCTGTTATCTTAGTAGTTATTGTAAGATTCTTGCTGTTAATCATAGCACAAAGCTCCTTAACGTGTTTGCAGGATTACAATATTAGTAATTGAATGCATTCAGTTTATATGATTGGCTGTATGGGACCTGTCTACAACCTGGGAGGTCCATTCCTCTAGTTTGTGCAGTGCTGCACTTTACACAAACCAGGAGAGCACAGCTAAACATTCTTATGCTAAGCTGTGCATCATTCCAGCACTGGCTAATAAATTAATTAATTAATTAATAACATAAAATAAGAAATTAACACAAAAGGGAGACTGTCCACAATTTTGCAGAATGTCCAGATATTTGCATCATATTTTTGACCTGTACCTTGTAAAATGTGTGATTTATTGTGAAATCACTGAAGATTGAAGTCAATATATAATGACATGCATTTCTGTTCCATACTTCATATAATTCAGAAAATGCATGCTTGCTCTTTTTCCCACCATTAGTTAGTGTTTGACCACATTCTTGGCACTAAAAGGTTGTGTGTAAAGATCCACATTCAGTGTACAGGTTTTTGTGACCAGCAACAGAGGTGTGAGCTGTGAAACCTCGTTTGTGCTCGCCACATATAATTAATATTCATGGGGTGATGCTGCACAGTGCCATGCAATGAGCATTATTGCATATGCAAATACACTCCATGTAGGCTCTGCATGGAACCTACAGAGAGTTTATTGAAACCCAACCAATATGCAATTCTGGTGATGTTTATTTTGTGTATATGCAGGAGGTCCATAAAAGTATAGTCCAAAGATTCCTCTTATCCCAGGCATAGATCTCCCCTCAACAGTTAGTATTTTTATTTTATTTCTTTAGTACATTTGTTAACTATGTAGTGTCCAACTGGGTCAGAAGCCTGTTTTCAGCAGAGGCCCGGGAAGAAAAGCTCCACATTCAGTAACAAAGCTTACAATAATAATAATTATTCTAATACAGTAGTCAGTACAGAATACAATCAACAGTGTACACGAGTATACAGAGTTTCAAGTACAAGCTGTTGTAAACTTATACAGAATACTAATTACAAAGGCAATGCGCATAGAATAAATTCAGAGACAGTATGGATGCATCTAGACAGTGACATAAATTACTATTCCATATGTCAGCACTGTACGGCTGGAATCAAAGCATCCTTGTCCATTAATTAAACAGTGAGAAAGCTGTTATGGGTCAGCAGGGTTTGAAGAGAGATGGAGGTATTATAGTAGGAGATCAAGTAGAGGAATAAGGTAAGGTACAGGGAAGTAGGAAGAAGGTAGCCTAGCGAATGACAGGAGCAGAGCCAGTGTTTGGCTAGGTAGTTCCTTAGGAGTTGTTTGAACTTGTGGTGGTGAGGATTTTGTGTGATGGGCTGTGGAAGACTGTTCCATAATTTGGCTATTTTGTGGGAATAAAGGGAGTCTCAGTGGTAGTTATGGGAATGGGAAACCTTTAACATTAGCTTGTTGGAGGATCTGAGGGACCGGGAAGTGGTACTAGGTTTGACAAGATTAGAGAGAGTGGGGCAGTTACTGGGTTGGTAGATTACTTTGTGGGCCATGGCCAATTGGTTGAGTGACAGAAGATTAGGGAGCTCTAGCCAGTTGAGCTGGGAGAGGGCAGTGCATTGGTGAGTTCTCTATGGCTGATTACTGGCAAAGTTGGCGATTTTGTTTTAACAGGATTTTAGGTTATTTAGCTCAGTCCTACATAGATTTGTGAAAATTTGAGATACATATAGGAGTGTGGAAAGCAGGTGTGACTAAGCTGTGGCTAATCTGTCACTCTGATTAAGGTATGGTTTAGCCCTATAGAGGGTGCCAAGTTTGGCCTGAACTTTCTTGATGGTCAGAGAAATATGCTTGTCGAATTTTAGATTATCATCTATTGTGACACCTAGAAGTTTAGTCTGGTTAGTGTGCTCTATTTTGGTTCCATTTAAGGACAGGATTGTGAGAGGGGACTGGCCAGGTTTGGATAATTTATTTCTGAGGACAATAATCTTAGTTTTGTTTGGGTTAAGTATGAGTTGATGCTCTGAGAGGTATTTTTCTATGTCCTGAAAGGAGGTTTGCATTTTTGTTTGAAGTTCTTGTGGTGAGGGGACTGAGCTTATAAGTGTGGAGTCATCTGCATACTGGACAATGTGGGCCACTTGAGTTGCTGAGCTGAGGTTATTAGTAAATATGGTAAAGAGAAGGGGACCAAGAATGGAGCCTTGGGGTACACTGACTGAGATGGGGTGTAGAGGGGAAGAGACTGTTTGCCCTTTTAGTTGCTTGCTGATGACTAGAAAGATAACTATGAAAACTGTAAGGGATGCAGTAGTGAGACCAAAAGATAAGCATTTGTCCAGAAATAGTTGATGAGAAACAGTGTCAAAGGCTTTGGATATATCGAAAAAGATAGATGCGACAGAGTGACCATCATCTAGGAAATGATTATTGGTGCTGGTGAAAGATATTAGAGCTGTCCTAGTACTATGTTTAGGTAAAAAGCCATGCTGAGAGCTAGATAGCAGGTCTTGACTAAGGAGGTGGTGTAGGAGTTGTTTGTGGATGGCTTTTTTTAAGACTTTTGTGAGGGGAGAAAGGATGGCTATGGGACAGTAGTTGGTTAGTTCCCTGGCGGGACCACCTTTGCATAGGGGAATGACGAGTGATACTTTCCAGTGAAGAGGGATGTACTGTTCTCTAATGGAACAGTTGATCAAGATAGATATGGGGTAGGTGATAGAAGGTGTCGCAATCTTTAGAAATTCATTAAGAAGTTGGTCAGCCACAAGACAGCAGGGTTTTAGCTTGAAGATGAGTTTTATTATGTAGCCAGTTTGGATGGTAAGTGGCTGGGTGCTCTGGTTACCTAGTAGGTTGGTTATGGAATTAATAAAGTGGGAGTTGAATTGAGTAGCTATAGGGTCAGTGCTGTTAGAAGAGACAGGGGCAGGCGTTGGGGTATGACCAGGACTAAGGAGATATTTGATGCTTTTCCAGAATTCTTGGGGGGTGTTTAGGTGCTTTTGTTGACTGGTTTGGAAGTAGGTTTGTTTGTCCTCTTTGATTTGTTTCTTAGCTAAATTTTGAAGCTGTTTGTATGCTAATAGGTTGGATAAATCTTTGGTAGTCTGGTAAGCTGATCATGCTCTATCTCTACATTTAAGTAGCAGTTTGGTGTCATTTGATAGCTAAGGTAGTTGCTTGGCTCTATGTCAAATCTTTCTAGTGGGAGCAAGACTATTAAGTATGTTAAGGTAGCTGTTGTTAAAGTATTGGACAGCCAGGTCTAGTTGGACAGATTATGGTTTGAGTGAAGTTGAAGAGGTTTATGAAGCTTGAGGGAGTACCAGATAAGCAGGAGTGCCAATCATGATTGAACTCACCAAGAGCTCTAGTTTCTTGGCTGAAGTTGGTAGATGCCCAGGACAATAGATTTTCAATGGTAGGAAGATTATTGCCTCAGGGAGAAAGATGATGATAATAATTATGTTTTTGTTGGGATTGATTTCGAGGCAAGTTGTTAGGATTTCAGAAGGCACATTGGATGAAACTAAGCACAGATACTGAAGGCACAAGAGATGAACCTAAGCACAGATACTGAATGCACATGGGATGAAACTAAGCACAGATAAGATGGTGCCTCTATCAAGTAGAGCCACTGAAGTGATCCCCAGGGTGAACATTCTATTACCCCTCCACTTATACAGATTTTTGTTGAAGAAGGACAGCAAGGTGCTCTGCTTGACATGTATGGGAAGTCTATTCAAGATCATGGGCAGACTCTGGGTGAGGAACCTGTCCCTCCATCATGCTCTGTTGATTGTGGTAATAAGATTGAGGTCTCTGGAGCATGTAGTGTGGAGAATTGGGATTTCTTTAGATATAGCATTTCTAACAGAGCTGGTTCAGACATGGCTTTGTAAGTCAAGCAGAGATTGTTTCCAAGTAGGTGATATGAGACAGAGAATAGCTGGAGTCTTTTGAGCCTGTCCATGTAGGACATGTGTGGAATGCCTAGGATCCTCTTTGTGAGGTACTTCTGTGGCCTCTCCAGCTGTTGCAGGTGTCTAGTGAGGTACATGCCAAATGGGGCATTATACTCAATGACTGGTCTAATGAGGTCTAATGAGTAGAGAATGATAATGACCTCTTTCTTCCTGGATGCAAAACCCTGGGTAATAAGATGTGCCACATAGAATGACTTTCTCACCACAGTGGCAAGATCTCTTATAACATCTTCAGTGTTCAGTGGGCTGCCATTGATGCAGTAATTAGTGGGAACTGAGTTTTTACCAAAGGAGGTGATGATATTGTTTGGCATTAAGCTTAAGGCCATGGTTTCAACACCATTCACTGGTCTCAGTGAGGCGTTTATGTAGGATGTCTGCATCACTTGGGGGGTTAATAATGGCTCCCAGCTTGCAGTAATCTGTGAACTTGGTCAGCCAGATTCCCTTTGTGTTGGCCTGGACTTCTGAGACGTAGATGCTGAACAGGAGAGGACCCAGGACCAATCTCTGTGGGACTCCAATCATGACTGGTCAGCAGTCTGACTTGGAGTCCACTACTTTCACACTGTGTGTTCTAACTGTGAGCCAATTTGCAACCCAACTAGTGATATAGGGGATGATGCCTAGCTTGGTGAGTTTATCAATAATTCCCGAGTGAGGAATGGTATCAAAGGCCTTGACCAGATCGAGGTAGGCTGTATGTACTGCCTTACTTTCATCCACAGCCCTGGTGACTAACTCGATGAAGTCAAGCAGGTTGAGCAGGCATGATCTCCCTTTCACAAAGCCAAATTGCATGGGGTCTAGAGTTTGGAGATTTCCTATATCTTGTTAATAAGGTTCATGGTGATGAGCTCCATAGCTATACATATCAGACTCATCAGGCTAATGGGGTGATAATTCCCAGGGTCTGTAGTCACTCCCCCTTTATGGAGAGGGATGATTGTAGCAGTGCGCCATTTGGTAGGGACAAAGCCAGAGGTGAGGCTGTAACTGAACAGGGCACATAGATGTGGTGCCAGTTCACGTTGTACTTCATGTAGAGCACAGCCAGGGATATTATCGGGTCCAATGAAAGCTGTGTTCTTAGCCTTGGACAATGCAGCTTTAACTTGGGTTGCAGTAATGGTGGGTGCCTCACATTCTTCCAGTATTGTGATTAGTCTTTTGGGGTGGAGGGGTAAAGTTGGCACTGAATCTGTCAGCCAGTATGTTGGCAATATCTTATGGGTCAGTATAGTAAGTACCATTGTGCAGTAACTCAGAGCAAATCTGGGTATTGCCATGTAGGTTTTTGATAAAACTATGGAAGGCTTTGTGATTGTTTTTAGTGTCTGCCAAACTACTGTCTTTAAAGCTGGCTTTGGAGGATTTGATGAGGGATCTCAAATTTTTGTTCATAGGTTCATAGGTTGGTACTAGGCTACCGGCCCTAAGGCCTATAGAAGCCTAGCCATAACAATTCCCTGGTTATTTCTTCCCACAATATTTACTTCCCTGGACCCCTATCTAGCATGGTGACTGACATGATCCCTCGGGTGAATTTCTTATCTCCCATCCAATCATCAAGGTTCCTTTTGAAGAGGACCAAAGAGGCACTGTGTTTGACATGTATGGGCAGTCTATTCCAGAGTCTGGGGAGTCTCTATTCAGGAACCTCTCCCTCCAGTATGTTTTGTTCATTGTGATGACAAAGTTTGGATCCCTGGAGTGGGTGGCTCTGAGGGATTGGGATTTCTTTAAGTGTAGCATGTCCAACAGCTCTGGGTTTGACATGGCCTTGTTTGTTAAGCAGAGTTCGCCTCTGAGTAGACGATATGTGACAGAGTATAGCTGGAGTTTTTTTAGATGGTCAGCATAGGGCATCTGCTTTAGGCCTGTGATTCTTTTAGTGAGGTATTTGTGGCCTTTCCAGTTGTTGCAGATGTCTTGAGAGGTACATAACAAACAGGGTGTTGTATTCTATAATGGGTCTAATGAGGGATGAGTACAGTGGGACAATGAACTCCTTTTTTCTGGATGAAAAGCCCTTTGTGTTGAGGTGTGCCACATAGAAGGATTTCCTGACTGCTATGGCGATGTGGTTATCGAAGGTGAGACCACTGTCCACCTGAGTCCCTATGTCTCTTATCACACTTTTGGTGTTTAGTGTACTGCCACCTATGTAGTAATTCTCGGGTACATGTTTTTTTTTTTTTCCAAAGGGGATAACTATACATTTCTTGCCATTGAGCTTGAGGCTAATAAGGGAGTTTTTCCAGTCCTGGGACTTCACCTTTTTCTGCAACAGTTTCTTTCTTCTGTTGTAGAGTTTATTAATGGCAAGGGATCACCAGATTGGCTTCCTTTTTTGGAGTAGAGCGTCTTGGTTCTGTTGGGTATGGTAGTTCCATGCATTTATATACATGTTCGTACAGTGCATTGGTGTATGATTTGGCAGTCATGCAGCTATTTTCCATTGGCATGGGTTATGTGAAATTAGCCACCTCTGTTTTTAGGATCACAAAGTCAGATTTGGAGAAGTTTTTCAAAGTGGTTACCTTTGCAGGGGGTGTGGGTGAGATGTGGATTCCATGGTGATTAGTTTATGGTCGTTTCTGACCAGGGAGGGATTGACTATTGGTGTAGAGCAATGGTCACTCATGTTAATAATAACCAGGTCAAGGATGTTGCTTCCTCTAGTGGGGGTCAGAATGAGCTGGTCCAGGGCAATGGAAGTGATGAATTCCAGGAAGTGTTGGGCCAGTGTTTTGTTGCTTGAGTAGCTTTCCCAGTTGATGGAGGGGTAGTTGAAGTCTCCTATTATGAGAGTGTTGGGTTGGACTTTGATAGATTCCAGGGTGCTTAGGAATGTGGAGTGAGAGTCTAGGGACATGGTTGGGGATCTATAGCAGGCTATGACCTGGATCGCCGTCTTACCCAATGTTAGTTGTACCTGAAGTATCTCAGATGCATTATGCTGGGCTACTAGTCTGGAGGTGTGCATATCCTTTATGAATATGGTGACACCACTGCCTTTGATTCATGTTTTGGGGCCAAAGGGTGTGGAATGAGTTATAGCCTGGTAGTGCAGGGGTGCTTTCTGCTACTTTAAACCAGGTCTCTGTTACAGCACAAATGGCAATGTTCTCCATTTTTGAGGAGTGTTTCTAGCAACTGCATCTTGAGATTTAGAGTTCTAGCATTGAGCAGCATGACCTTAAAATTGCATTATTTATAGCTGTTATGGTGGTAATTTGGTCTTTTGAACACCACCTAAAAAAGGCACTATAGGTTTGGCAAAAGCCTTAGCCATTACTCAGGAACCCAGGGGTGACAGATGCAGGCCATATCTGGCAAATCATCGAGGTCTGTCAATCATGTCATCCCAAGCAGACAGATACTGGAGCCTCTTAGAATGACACCAGAAACTTAGCCAGTTGTTGAAGTTAATCATTTTTTGTTTGTACTGTGGTATAATTCTGGGTGATGGTAAGATACTGCCCAGGTCTAGGATCATACCTGCCTGGGCCACATAATCCTCGAGCTCCACCATGTCTCTTTTCATGTAGTCCAGGGAGGTGCATCTCAGGTCATTCACACCCACATGGACAATGACAGAGTCATACTTGTACTTGATTGCGTTAATATTATTTAACCTTTCTTATAATGTTTTGTTATATTTCTTTCTTTCTGTAAAACTGTTGATTTAAATTGTTTAATGTTGCTTTCATTTTGGTTTTATTTTTTTTATGTTAAAACTACAGCACAGCAGGGCAGGCTGGTTCCTGGTGATCCACCTACTCTCGCTCCAAGGGCTGCAGCACCAAGTTCCAGCACTTCTGGGCTGCCATCTGGTTGCACTTCCCCACTGCCCCTGTCCTACCTCTCCCTAAGGTAGGTCTGACCTATGGGCCAGGCGTGTGTTCCCTCATAGAAGCAGAGGTGGGGAAGGTGCTTAAATGACCCATGTGGAGTTGACAGATGTGGTGTATTGGATTGTGCACCAGACTATGGGCACACACCTATACCAGAAGGAGAACATGCTGTTCATTCTTTAATGGCAGACAGGCCATAGGCCAAGATGTCAGCCACAGCAGCCAATGGCACAGTGATGGAACAGTGCTGACAGTCCAGTGGTTGAGGACTTTAGTCACACTGTTACTGTACTGATGTCCTTGTAACCTCAATTTCCCCACCCTCACCCCAACCAAGGTGTTCTCCCCTTCTTGTGTCTTTCACTGACCCTGTCTTTCCTTGTATGTCTTATCTGTCTGCAAATGCTTCTTCACCTTCCCAACTTGCCTTCCCCGGACTTGCTTATGTTTCTTCCCAAACTTTCCACTCTCCTTTAAAAAAGGGCACCTGTCCCTAAAAAAAATATTGTCCCATACATACCTCTCCTTGTTGCAGATGTGTCTACCTGACACACCTAATTTGGTTGAATTGTTTGCACAATGCAATTATGTTGTTGTCACCCCTCTCTCTGAAGATAACAGTGCAAATGTGTCTTAAAATGTGTACATGGGCCCAGTGTTTACTGTTGATGACATGGATAGATATGGCTCATCCCTACACCCTCCCTGCAAATTCTTACCATCTTGTCACTTTGTTTTTCTCCCTGCTTGCTCCCCATTTCACCACTGACCTATCATCCCCTTTTTCATTTCTTTAAAGAATCATTGCATGATAGTGCTCTTTGCACACCATTACTGAGCAATATTAAGTGGCAGTAGAATAAAGGAATGTATATAAAACTATAGTACACACTTTTAAAAGTTATGCTACTAGCCTATTTCAAACCTGCTACCACTGGACCTTCACACTGATGTAGTGATCCATTAAGCCACAGAGTCAATTAATAAGCAGCTGCATTCTAGTAAACGTATACCAATTTCCGCATTTTCCCAACTAAGCACGTTTGCACCATTGCTTAGCAATGTAAGAATACATTGGTATGCCGTTTTCTTCATTTACAGCCATAAACTGCATGTAGAGACATGTATAGGGAGTTAGACTAAAGTACAGATGGTACTGGGTTCTAATCCAGGATATGTATATCTTAATTCTATTATTGTGATACAATAAAACTCAAGGTGGAACTATACTTTTTTTTATATTGTCACAGATTTGTAACCGGTGCACATCAGTTACCAGCACACAAACTAAAGGATTCATTTGAAAGTGTGTGTGCATTGCTAGGCAGGAGACACTATTTCAGATGTATTTGAATATGATATTATTGCTATTGGCAGGAAACACATGCTGTCTCATGTGTAATGCTCTCTGGCCTGGTACAGTGTAACTATTTCAAACATCACCCTCCATCCTCTGTCACATCTTCCCTATTTATTGTGTCTTATCTGGTGTCTGGGGGCTGGTGTGCACTGCATGTGAATGTGAACAACTGAACACAAAACATGGCAGCCAGTACAAAATGCTGCAATGCAAAGAAAAGTATCACTGTTTTAACACATAGTGCCTCACAGTAAGTTGAGTATCTGCTAGTGTAAAGCATAGTCAACAAAAAGTCTTAATTGGCATGTGGCCACACATATATAAAAACCTGTAGCTTCATTAAGTATCGTGTCGGTTGTGGT